>NW_027261150.1:0-122500 GCF_045791955.1 Oncorhynchus clarkii lewisi | reverse complement strand
ACTTCTGACCCCTACTTGTTCCCTCCTTCCTCTGCTTGGAATCTCTCACCATTCCTGCTAGGTCAGAGCAGAATCTCTCACCATTCCTGCTAGGTCAGAGCAGAATCTCTCACCATTCCTGCTAGGTCAGAGCAGAATCTCCATTCCTGCTAGGTCAGAGATTTTGTCACACTCTCTCTCCTTCTCTTTCTCTCCATCTCTCTCACTATCCATTTGAGAGAGGGAGGAGAAGAGAGGGAGGAGAAGAGTAGAGAGGGGAAGAGAGGGAGGAGAGCAGAGGGAGGAGAGCAGAAGGAAGATAAGAACAGATGTAGGAGACCTTACAGTGAAATGTTTAATTACAAGCCCTTAAACAGTAATGAAGTTTTAAGAAAATTCCTAAAAATAAATGATTAAAGAGAAGCAGTAAAATAACAATAGCGAAGCTATATACAGGGTATTACGGTACAGAGTCAATGTGGAGACTATATACAGGGTATTACGGTACAGAGTCAATGTGGAGGATATATACAGGGTATTACGGTACAGAGTCAATGTGGAGACTATAGACAGGGTATTACGGTACAGAGTCAATGTGGAGGATATATACAGGGTATTACGGTACAGAGTCAATGTGAAGACTATATACAGGGTATTACGGTACAGAGTCAATGTGGAGGATATATACAGGGTGTTACGGTACAGAGTCAATGTGGAGGCTATATACAGGGAGTACCGGTACAGAGTCAATGTGGAGGCTATATACAGGGTGTTACGGTACAGAGTCAGTGTGGAGGCTATATACAGGGTGTTACGGTACAGAGTCAATGTGGAGACTATATACAGGGTGTTACGGTACAGAGTCTATATACTATATACTTCTCCTCCCTCTATCTCTCTCTCTCTCTCTCTCTCTCTCTCTCTCTCTGGTTAGAGTGTAGGGGCGGCAGGTAGCCTAGTGGTTAGAGTGTAGAGGAGGCAGGTATCCTAGTGGTTAGAGTGGAGAGGAGGCAGGTAGCCTAGTGGTTAGAGTGTAGAGGAGGCAGGTAGCCTAGTGGTTAGAGTGTAGGGGCGGCAGGTAGCCTAGTGGTTAGAGTGTAGGGGCGGCAGGTAGCTTAGTGGTTAGAGTGGAGGGGCGGCAGGTAGCCTAGTGGTTAGAGTGTAGAGGAGGCAGGTAGCCTAGTGGTTAGAGTGTAGAGGCCTAGTAGCCTAGTGGTTAGAGTTTTGGGACAGCAATTGAAAGGTTGCTCAATTGAATCCCCGAGTTGACAAAATACAAATCTGTCGTTCTGCCCCTGAACAGGCAGTTAACCCAGTGTTCCTAGACATCATTGTAAAAATAATTTGTTCTTAACTGACTTGCCTAGTTAAATAAAGGTTTGCAGGGGGGGGGCATATAGAGAGAAACAAACAAACAACCCAAGGCCCATTTCCATTAGTGAGGCCATTTTGATAAAGCTCTGTGGCATTTCTCTCTCTGACAGGCTCTCTAGGTGTGTAATTCATAAGAAACCAATCAGGTTGAGTGTTGCTGTAGAGGCTCCCAGTGACAGATCCACTGATTGGTTGATGGGGTAGGTCAGATCAAGTAGCACCCTGGGGCTGTTTCCTGATTTGCCCGATCGATCACATTTAGGATTTTAGTAATTTAGCAGACACTTTTATCCAGAACAACTTACAGTTATTGCATCATCATCTTCAGCTAGCGAGGTAGGACAACCACATATCTCACTCATAGTAAGTACAGTCGTGGCCAAAAGTTTTGAGAATGACGCAAATATTAATTTTCACAAAGTTTGCTGCCTCAGTTTGTATGATGGCAATTTGCATATACTCCAGAATGTTATGAAGAGTGATCAGATGAATTGCAATTAATTGCAAAGTCCCTTTTTGCCATGCAAATGAATTGAATCCCCCAAAAAACATTTCCACTGCATTTTCAGCCCTGCCACAAAAGGACCAGCTGACATCATGTCAGTGATTCTCTCGTTAACACAGGTGTGAGTGTTGACGAGGACTGGAAGGCTGGAGATCACTCTGACATGCTGACTGAGTTCGAATAAAAGACTGGAAGCTTCAAAAGGAAGCCAATGCTTGGAATCATTGTTCTTCCTCTGTCAACCATGGTTACCTGCAAGGAAACACGTGCGGTCATTATTGCTTCGCACAAAAAGGGCTTCACAGGCAAGGATATTGATGCCAGTAAGATTGCACCTAAATCAAACATTTATCGGATCATCAAGAACTTCATTGAGAGCGGTTCAATTGTTGTGAAGAAGGCTTCAGGGCGCCAAAGAAAGTCCAGCAAGCACCAGGACTCCTTAATTAAGTTAAGTTGATTCAGCTGCTGGATCAGGACACGACCAGTACAGAGCTTGCTCAGGAATGGCAGCAGGCAGGTGTGAGTGCATCTGCACGCACAGTGAGGCGAAGACTTTTGGAGGATGGCCTGGTGTCAAGAAGGGCAGCAAAGAAGCCACTTCTCTCCAGGAAAAACATCAGGTTCAGACTGATATTCTGCAAAAGGTACAGGGATTGGACTGCTGAGGGGACTGGGGTAAAGTCATTTTCTCTGATGAATCACCTTTCCGATTGTTTGTGGTATCTGGAAAAAAGCTTGTCCGGAGAAGACAAGGTGAGCGCTACCATCAGTCCTGTGTCATGCCAACAGTAAAGCATCCTGAGACCTTTCATGTGTGGGGTTGCTTCTCAGCCAAGGGAGTGGGCTCACTCACAATTTTGCCTAAGAACACAGCCATGAATAAAGAATGCTACCAACACATTCTCTGAGAGCAACTTCTCCCAACCATCCAGGAAAAGTTTGGTGACGAACAATGAGAAAGGGAGAGAGATAGAGGAACGGAGAGAGAGAGAGAGAGAGGAGCAGAGAGAGAGAGAGAGAGAGAGAGAGGAGCGGAGACAGAGAGAGAGAGAGAGAGAGAGAGAGAGAGAGAGAGAGCAGAGCAGAGGTCAGGATCAGAGCTCCTGCATTTTTCAGCATTTTCTTTAAAAAATATAGATTAGGAGTTAGATAAACTTGGATTTTTTGTTAGGAACACATTCTACCCTCTACAACATAACCCCTACTTCAAATCAAAATTTAAAACCTACAACCTGATTTTGGACGGGTTTACGGAATCACCTGGAAGGTTCACATACAGAACATTCTCTGGAAAACAACAGAAACCTGAAAACACCATCCAACCTGGAACTGAGTGAGTAATGTTCAGTCTGAAACTATATTTTATTTCCAAAAGCCAAGAAGAAAAATACACAACGTTACTTTGTAACGACTGAATTCTAACATAATTCTACCAAGCTTGATACAGCTTCAACTAGCACTGACGTGTCAAGTGAGAGGTGTCAAAGCCCATTAGCCCAACAATGGCAGGGGAGTCACACAGTCTACTCCAACCAAATGGAGAGGCCTTAGAAGCTGCCTCCCGCTGTTCAGAGGTAATTAAAATGCAGCACCCTGTGCATGTAAAGAATGATAAGGCAAGAAAAGATTACAAAATGAAGCTCCTTATGGAAAATCAAGAAACACTTTTTGCTGACTATTACAAAAATGGGAACATCAGCAACCTTATCTTCCACACAAACCATCCCCTGGCATGGCACAGTGCTATATTAGCACACTGCCCCTTTGTTAAGAGAGGGGGGGTTAACGAGGGGTGGAAACTCAGAATACTTGATAACGAGGACTCTGAGTCAGGTAATATAAATATCTTTAAGTCCGGAACAGTAATGGTACAGGGTAACCCCAAACAGTTTCAGATGGACTTTCACCTAATCAAAGAATTAGCCCAGCAGGAGAAGCTCTCCCTTGATAAAGATACCCCCACCCCGAGCGGGTCAGACCAGACCTCTTCATTATGTAACCCCACAGACGAGCAACCCCCAGCGGAGAGTCAACCTCCCAGCACAGATTACCACTCCCTCGTTGAAATGAAGGACAAATTCACCCAGCTGGAGGTAAGACAGGTGGAGCTGGAACAGCAGGTGATTACACTTCAGTCAGCACAGACCCAGACAACAGTCCAGCACAACAAGACCCCCTTAACCAGACCCGGAGAGCTGGAGGTGGACAGAGACATATCTGCACTCTGGACTGTGGTGAGACAACTTCAACAGGAGAAAGAGCAGAATCAGGAGAGGAACAGAGCACTAGAGGAGAGGATCAGACTGCTGGTGGAGGAGAGGTTGAGGGGGATGGAGGAGAGGGTGAGGGGGACGGAGGAGAGGTTGAGGGGGACGGCGTGTGACAGAGAACAACCCACTAGAGAGGTGGCCACCCCCACAGAGAAGCCAGCAGAACAGCCCACCTCAGCACCTGACAAAAGTCCTGACACCATAGCAGAACAGTCCACACCAGACCCTGACCATAGAGTCGACATCACAGCAGAACAGACAAATGAAGAACCACAAGCCCAGCGGCTCTCACCCCCTCTCAGCACCCCCCCTGTCAGCCACCCTGATAGCCCTTCTGACAACCCCCTCACACCCACTGAGGACAAACACAAGACACAGATTGTACTACTTATGGACTCAAATGGGAAATATATAGAAGAAAAAAAACTTTTTCCCAAACACAGTGTGTCTAAACTCTGGTGTCCAAACACCCAGCGCGCCCTCGACCTTCTGTCTGAGGACCAACTAGGTTCACCCAGCCACATAATAATACACACAGGCACAAACGACCTGAGAGCACAGCAGGAAAGGGTGGCCACAGCACTGAAGGGAGTGATTGAAAAGGCTTCTTCTACTTTCCCCAACCCACAAGTGGTTATCTCCACCCTGCTACAATACAGCGGGTAAACGCAAGTATTTCCCGTGACTGTGCCTCAAAACCAAATGTTTTCCTGGCCCACCACTCCACCCTGGACTTGAACAGCCTCTATGACCAGGTCCACCTCTACAAGGCAGCAGTGCCCACCTTTGCCCGGACTCTAAAGAACATCGCTCTGAAACGTATCCCCAACACTTCACACAGGAGCAACAGATCAATAGACACCCCACCCAGACCAGCGAGACACCCTCCCAGACCTGCAGGACCCCCCCTGGACCTACACATAGAGGACCCACGCCAAGAGGAATTACATCCAAACCACAGTACACCCAGACACATCCACACCCCCACCCCAACCAATCAACACCCCCCCACGTCAACCATGCGCACACCCCATTTAGGCCCCCTCAGATCAGACCTATGCCACTCCTGCCCACCCCATGCACCCCACCCCCGCAAAGAGGGCCTCAACATGGAAGCCACACATACGCCCAGGTAGTGAGCGGGCAAACAGTCCCAACCCCCACTCTCACACTCGCCCAAGCCAATGGCATGTACCAGATGCTCAGCAGGCTCTGCTCACACTTACTGGCCTGAGGCCAAACCACGACCAACAACATTGGACACTCTATGGAACAAAAAGCCTTCACTATATCATCCTGGAATATCCAAGGCCTGAGGTCATCTGCCTTTGGCCTAAAGAGCAGAAACCCGGACTTCACCAAAGAAATCGGTAATACAGACATTGTCATCCTGCAAGAAACCTGGTATAGAGGAGACGGACCCACTGGTTGACCTCTAGGTTACAGAGAGCTGGTAGTCCCATCCACCAAACTACCAGGTGTGAAACAGGGAAGGGACTCAGGGGGTATGCTAATTTGGTATAGAGCAGACCTAACTCACTCCATTAAATTAATCAAAACAGGAACATTCTACATTTGGCTAGAAATTCAAAAGGAAATTATCCTAACAGAGAAAAATGTCCTCCTGTGTGCTACCTATATCCCCCCACTAGAATCCCCATATTTTAATGAAGACAGCTTCTCCATCCTGGAGGGGGAAATCAATCATTTCCAGGCCCAGGGACATGTACTAGTCTGTGGCGACCTAAATGCCAGAACCGGACAAGAACCTGACACCCTCAGCACACAGGGGGACAAACACCTGCCTGGAGGTGACAGCATTCCCTCCCACATATGCCCCCCTAGGCACAACTATGACAACATAACCAACAAAAACGGGTCACAACTCCTGCAGCTCTGTCGCACGCTGGGTATGTACATAGTCATCGGTAGGCTTCGAGGGGACTCCTATGGTAGGTACACCTATAGCTCATCTCTTGGCAGTAGTACTGTAGACTACTTTACCACTGACCTCAACCCAGAGTCTCTCAGAGCGTTCACAGTCAGCCCACTGACAACCCTATCAGACCACAGCAAAATCACAGTCTACTTAAACAGAGCAATTCTCAATCATGAGGCATCAAAGCCAAAGGAACTGAGTAACATTAAGAAATGCTATAGATGTAAGGAATGCAGTTTGGAAACCTACCAAAAAACAATTAGGCAACAACAAATTCAATCCCTTTTAGAAAATTTCCTGGGTAAAACGTTCCACTGTAATAGTGAAGGTGTAAACTTGGCAGTAGAAAATCTTAACAGTATATTTGACCTCTCAGCTTCCCTATCAAATCTAAAAATCTCAAATAGAAAACCGAATAAAATTAACAATAATGACAAATGGTTTGATGAAGAATGCAAAAATCTAAGAAAGAAATTGAGAAACCTGTCCAACCAAAAACATAGAGACCCGGAAAACCTGAGTCTACGCCTTCACTATGGTGAATCACTAAAACAATACAGAAATACAATACGGAAAAAGAAGGAACAGCACGTCAGAAATCAGCTCAATGCAATTGAAGAATCCATAGACTCTAACCACTTCTGGGAAAATTGGAAAACACTAAACAAACAACAACACGAAGAATTATCTATCCAAAATGGAGATGTATGGGTAAACCACTTCTCCAATCTTTTTGGCTCTATAACAAAGAATAAAGAGCAAAAACATATACATGATCAAATACAGATCTTAGAATCAACTATTAAAGACTACCAAAACCCACTGGATTCTCCAATTACATTGAATGAGTTACAAGACAAAATAAAAACCCTCCAACCCAAAAAGGCCTGTGGTGTTGATGGTATCCTCAATGAAATGATCAAATATACAGACAACAAATTCCAATTGGCTATACTAAAACTCTTTAACATCATCCTTAGCTCTGGCATCTTACCCAATATTTGGAGCCAAGGACTGATCACCCCAATCCACAAAAGTGGAGACAAATTTGACCCCAATAACTGCCTTGGAATATGTGTCAACAGTAACCTTGGGAAAATCCTCTGCATTATCATTAACAGCAGACTCGTACATTTCCTCAATGAAAACAATGTACTGAGCAAATGTCAAATTGGCTTTTTACCAAATTACCGTACAACAGACCACGTATTCACCCTGCACACCCTAATTGACAACCAAACCAACCAAAACAAAGGCAAAGTCTTCTCATGCTTTGTTGATTTCAAAAAAGCCTTCGATTAAATTTGGCATGAGGGTCTGCTATACAAACTGATGGAAAGTGGTGTTTGGGGTAAAACATACAACATTATAAAATCCATGTACACAAACAACAAGTGTGTGGTTAAAATTGGCAAAAAACACACACATTTTTTCACACAGGGTCGTGGGGTTAGACAGGGATGCAGCTTAAGCCCCACCCTCTTCGACATATATATCAACGAATTGGCGCGGGCACTAGAAAAGTCTGCAGCACCCGGCCTCCCCCTGCTAGAATCCGAAGTCAAATGTCTGCTGTTTGCTGATGATCTGGTGCTTCTGTCACCAACCAAGGAGGGCCTACAGCAGCACCTAGATCTTATGCACAGATTCTGTCAGACCTGGGCCCTGACAGTAAATCTCAGTAAGACCAAAATGATGGTGTTCCAAAAAAGGTCCAGTCACCAGGACCACAAATACACATTCCATCTAGACACTGTTGCCCTAGAGCACACAAAAAACTATACATACCTTGGCCTAAACATCAGCGCCACAGGTAACTTCCACAAAGGTGTGAACGATCTGAGAGACAAGGCAAGAAGGGCATTCTATGCCATCAAAAGGAACATACATTTCAACATACCAATTAGGATTTGGCTAAAAATACTTGAATCAGTCATAGAGCCCATTGCCCTTTATGGTTGTTAGGTCTGGGGTCCGCTCACCAACCAAGACTTCACAAAATGGGACAAACACCAAATTGAGACTATGCACGCAGAATTCTGCAAAAAATATCCTCCGTGTACAACGTAGAACACCAAATAATGCATGCAGAGCAGAATTAGGCCGATACCCACTAATTATCAAAATCCAGAAAAGAGCAGTTAAATTCTACAACCACCTAAAAGGAAGCGATTCCCAAACCTTCCATAACAAAGCCATCACCTACAGAGAGATGAACCTGGAGAAGAGTCCCCTAAGCAAGCTGGTCCTGGGGCTCTGTTCACAAACACAAACACACCCTACAGAGCCCCAGGACAACAGCACAATTAGACCCAACCAAATCATGAGAAAACAAAAGATAATTACTTGACACATTGGAAAGAATTAACAAAAAAAAACAGAGCAAACTAGAATGCTATTTGGCCCTACACAGAGAGTACACAGCGGCGGAATACCTGACCACTGTGACTGACCCAAAATTAAGGAAAGCTTTGACTATGTACAGACTCAGTGAGCATAGCCTTGCTATTGAGAAAGGCCGCCGTAGGCAGACATGGCTCTCAAGAGAAGACAGGCTATGTGCTCACTGCCCACAAAATGAGGTGGAAACTGAGCTGCACTTCCTAACCTCCTGCCCAATGTATGACCATATTAGAGAGACATATTTCCCTCAGATTACACAGACCAACAAAGAATTCGAAAACAAATCCAATTTTGATAAACTCCCATATCTACTGGGTGAAATTCCACAGTGTGCCATCACAGCAGCAAGATTCGCGACCTGTTGCCACGAGAAAAGGGCAACCAGTGAAGATCAAACACCATTGTAAATACAACCCATATTTATGCTTATTTATTTTATCTTGTGTCCTTTAACCATTTGTACGTTGTTAAAACACTGTATATAAATATAATATGACATTTGTAATGTCTTTATTGTTTTGAAACTTCTGTATGTGTAATGTTTACTGTTAATTTGTATTGTTTTTCACTTTATATATTCACTTTATATATTATCTACCTCACTTGCTTTGGCAATGTTAACACATGTTTCCCACGCCAATAAAGCCCTTGAATTGAATTGAGAGAGAGAGGAACGGAGAGAGAGAGAGAGAGAGAGAGAGAGACAGAGAGGGGTCACAGGGGAGAGACAGAGAGGGGTCACAGGGGAGAGAGTATGTCAGCGTCTCATTATTACAGGCTGTTGTTATTACCATACTATTGCCTTCAGGGCGGTGTGCTCTGTGTTCCTGTGTTGTATTCTGGCTATTTGCTGCTATTTTTCACCCAATTTAAACTGTTGTTTGGGTGCTGCTCCGTGGCTGATAACAACGAGTTAAGTATAACTATAAGAAACGTAAGATGTGTCGAATCATTTGTATCCAGCTCAGGGCTCCAGCTTTGCATTCGAGAAGAGGATCTTTTGTTGCTGAGATTTACATAAATTCACTGAAAACCCACTAATACACGGTTACATTAACAGTGTTAGACGTTGCATCTTTTTTGGCCGGCTAATAGCCACCGATTAAAAGAAACGTTCGAATCCTATTGCTGCAGGATTATTTTGCCAAAATTAAGACCGAACACCTGTAGACATTAGTGTCTTAAAATAATAAATAAATAAATAATAATAAATAACCATGTGACTTCTGTCAACGCTGCTTCCCAGAGAGAGAGAGACGAGTCTAGTCTGCAGGGTTATTAAGTGTGGTAGTTATTAATAGACGGATCTGTCGGTCTCTCGCTCTCTGTCTGTCTCTCTGTCTGTCTCTGTCTGTCTCTCTCTCTCTCTCTCTTCCTCTCTCGCTCTCTCCTCCTCTCTCTCGCTCTCTCTGTCTCTCTCTCTCTCTCTCTCTTCCTCTCTCTCTCTCTCCTCCTCCTCTCTCTCTCTCTCCTCCTCTGTCTCTCTGTCTCTCTCAATTCAATTCAAGGGGCTTTATTGGCATGGGAAACATGTGTTAACATTGCCAAAGCAAGTGAAATAACTAATAAACAAAAGTGAAATAAACAATACAAAACGAGTAAACATTACACTCACAGAAGTTACTAAATAAGAAAGACATTTAAAATGTCATTATGTCTATATACAGTGTTGTAACAATGTACAAATGGTTAAAGTACACAAGGGAAAATAAATAAACATAAATATGGGTGTAACGGTTTTCTTGCGGTGAAGGAGAGGCGGACCAAAACGCAGCGTGGTTTCTATTCATGGTTCTTTAATGAAGAAAAATATACATGAACAGATTAACAAAAACAAGAAACGTGAAAACCTAAAACAATCCTATCTGGTGCAAACATAGAGACACAGGGACAGGAACAATCACCCACCAAACACACAGTGACACCCAGGCTACCTAAGTATGATTCTCAATCAGAGACAACTAATGACACCTGCCTCTGATTGAGAACCATACTAGGCCAAAACATAGAAATACCCCAAAACATAGAAAAACAAACATAGACTGCCCACCCCAACTCACGCCCTGACCATACTAAATAATGACAAAACAAAGGAAATAAAGGTCAGAACGTGACAATGGGTTGTATTTACAATGGTGTTTGTTTGTTCTTCACTGGTTGAACTTTTCTCATGGCAACAGGTCACACATCTTGCTGCTGTGATGGCACACTGGTATTTCACCCAGTAGATATGGGAGTTTATCCAAATCGGGTTTGTTTTCAAATTCTTTGTGGATCTGTGTAATCTGAGGGAAATCTGTGTCTCTAATATGGTCATCCATTTGGCAGGAGGTTAGGAAGTGCAGCTCAGTTTCCACCTCATTGTGTGGGCAGTGAGCACATAGCCTGTCTTCTCTTGAGAATCTCTCTCTCTCTCTGTCTCTCTCTCTCTCTCTCTCTCTCTCTCTCTCTCTCTCTCTCTCTCTCTCTTTCCCTTTCTCTCTCTCTCTCTCTTTCTCTCTCTCTCTTTCTCTGTCTCTCTCTCTCTCTCTCTCTCTCTCTCTCTCTCTCTCTGTCTCTCTCTCTCTCTCTCTCTCTCTCTCTCTCTCTTTCCCTTTCTCTCTCTCTCCCCTTCTGTCTCTCTGTCTCTCTCTCTCTCTCTCTCTCTCTCTCTCTCTCTCTCTCTCTCTCTGTCTCTCTCTCTCCCCCTCTCTCTCTCTGTCTCTCACTCTCTTCTGTGTTCCATGTCTTTACTACCCTAATAAGATAGTTGGTATTCAGATCACTTCCTGTTTCAAACATAAAGACCTAATAACTGTCACATGACAGAGTAGATTACAAGCTTAGTTTAACACAACAATAAAACACCCGTCCACACAGCCTCAATCCTCTGCTGAACACTGAACTCCTCCTCTCATAACACTGTATGGAAGCAGGGGTTTGGGAGAGAGATCTCATGTCATGTCATGTACTTTTACCTTCTCTCTCTCTCTCTCTCTCCCTTCCTTCTCCCCCTCTCTCTCTCGCCCTCCTCTCTCACCCTCCTTCTCTCTCCACTCTCCTCTTTTAAGTATGGACTCAGTGTCTGACACATACAAGTAATATTTCTAAAAGCCTATCAGTTCTCCTGCAGTGTGGTTAGATGATGCTGCTCTACACACACACACACACACACACACACACACACACACACACACACACACACACACACTGTTATATGAGGCAGGTCTACACCAGCTGTGATGGTCCATCTCATCTCTCTCACGTTGTCTCATCCCTTCCTTTGTTTCTCACTACCCTCCTGCTGTGAGTCTCCTATTTTCTCTGTCCATCCCTCTTCTATCGCTCCTCTCTTCATCTTCTCGTGTCTCTCTCTTTCTCTCTATCGCACAGTCTCAATCTTTTCTTGCCAAGCTTTCCTTTTGAGAGATCTCTCTTTCTCCCTCGTTATTTAGTCTATTCTTAGTGTGTTTTAACTGTAGCCGAGATCTAACCGAGCCTGTCATAACCGAGCCTGTCATAAACGAGCCTGTCATCACCGAGCCTGTCGTAACCGAGCCTTTCGTAACCGAGTCTGTCATCACCGAGCCTGTCGTAACCGAGCCTGTCGTAACCGAGCCTGTCATAAACGAGCCTGTCATCACCGAGCCTGTCATCACCGAGCCTGTCGTAACCGAGCCTGTCGTAACCGAGCCTGTCGTAACCGAGCCTGTCATCACCGAGCCTGTCGTCACCGAGCCTGTCGTAACCGAGCCTGTCGTAACCGAGCCTGTCGTAACCGAGGGTTATTCAGTGTGGTAGCAGAGAGCGTCTAGTCAGCAGGGTTATTCAGTGTGGTAGCAGAGAGACAGATCCGTCTAGTCAGCAGGGTTACTCAGTGTGGTAGCAGAGAGACAGATCCATCTAATCAGCAGGGTTACTCAGTGTGGTAGCAGAGAGACAGATCTGTCTAGTCAGCAGGGTTACTCAGTGTGGTAGCAGGGATACTTTTTGAAACTGCGACCTTTATTCACCAGCCTCCACATTTTGACTGGCTCGGCGAGAGAAATCACGTTTGCCCTCCCCCTGTGGATGTAACGGATCTAGCTAAAACATTTACCGCAAATTGAATGTTACATTTTGTAAGCTGGGCCTCGCTGTTCATGAAACTGTTCCCAAAGGTGTTCGATGGGGATGAGGTCAGGGCTCTGTGCAAGCCAGTCAAGTTCTTCCACACCGATCTCGATTTCCCTTCACTGGAACTAAGGGGACCTGGCCCAAACCATTAAAAAACAGGCCCAGAACATTATTCCTCCTCCACCAATTTTTACAGTTGGCACTATGCATTTGGGGCAGGTAGCGTTTTTCTCCTGGCATCCGCCAAACCCAGATTCGTCTGGTGACTCCAGAGAATGCATTTCCACTGCTTCAGATTGGCTGTGAGTTTTACACCACTCCAGCTGACGCTTGGCATTGCGCATGGTGATCTTAGGCTTGTGTGCTGCTGCTCGGCCATGGATACCCATTTCATGAAGCTCCCGACAAACAGTTATTGTGCTGATGTTGCTTCCAGACGCAGTTTGGAACTCGGTAATGAGTGTTGCAACCCGAGAACAGATCATTTTTACGCGCAAAGCGACTCAGCACTCACGTTCTGTGAGCTTGTGTGGCCTACCACTTCGCAGCTGAGCCGTTGTTGCTCCTAGACATTTCCACTTCACAATAACAGCACTTACAGTTGACCGTGGCAGCTCTAGCAGGGCAGAAGTTTGACGAAAGGTGCCACGTTGAAAGTCACTGAGCTCTTCAGTACGGGCCATTCTACTGCCATTGTTTGTCTATGGAGATTGCATGGATGTGTGCTCGATTTTATACACCTGTCAGCAACAGGTATGTCTGAAATATCCGAATCCACTAATTTGAAGGAGTGTCCACATACTTTTGGCCATGTAGAGTATTTATTCATAATCAGATGAAATATCACAAGAGGTAAATAGCAATAATGTTAAAAACAATGTAAAAAGAAGCATTTTCATGTCCCTGACAAACGGGAGAAATTTATCAGGGGGGATAGACCCATGTTACCATGACGACGTAGACGGCCTTTGCTGGGCTTTTGTTTCTGTTTACTGCTGCTGCCGCTTCTTTAACTCATCATAACTCATTTAACTCATCACATTTAACTCATCCTAACTCATTTAACTCATCATATTTAACTCATCATAACTCATTTAACTCATCATATTTAACTCATCATATTTAACTCATCATAACTCATTTAACTCATCATATTTAACTCATCATAACTCATTTAACTCATCATATTTAACTCATTGTTTCTTTAACTCATCCACCCGCTGCATAACGTCAGTGTCCAAAGGATCCTCAGCTGTCTTCCTCTTCCTGGCCACTGCAGCTGGTTCAGGGAGATGATGGAGGAGGTTGATGGGAGATGCAGGTCAGAGAGCAACGTGTGCGTTCTCGGACGGTGGGTTGGGTGCTGGTGAGAAGAGCTTGGGCTTTAGGGAGAGGGGGCAGGATCGGTGATGAACCAGGCCAGGGTGATGAACCAGACCAGGGTGGTGACGAACCAGGCCAGGGTGATGAACCAGACCAGGCTGGTGATGAACCAGGCCAGGGTGATGAACCAGACCAGGGTGATGAACCAGGCCAGGGTGATGAACCAGGCCAGGATCGGTGATGAACCAGACCAGGGTGATGAACCAGACCAGGGTGATGAATGAGGCCAGGGAGGTGATGAACCAGACCAGGATGATGAACCAGGCCAGGGTGATGAACCGGACCAGGGTGATGAACCAGGCCAGGGTGATGAACCAGGCCAGGGTGATGAACCAGACCAGAGTGATGAACCAGACCAGGGCAATGAACCAGACGAGGGTGATGAACCAGACCAGGGTGATGAACCAGGCCAGGGTGATGAACCAGGCCAGGGTGATGAACCAGGCCAGGATGATGAACCAGACCAGGGTGATGAACCAGACCAGGGTGATGATGAACCAGGCCAGGGTGATGAACCAGGCCAGGATGATGAACCAGACCAGGGTGATGAACCAGACCAGGGTGATGATGAACCAGGCCAGGGTGATGAACCAGGCCAGGATGATGAACCAGACCAGGGTGATGAACCAGGCCAGGGTGATGAACCAGACCAGGGTGATGAACCAAGCCAGGGTGGTGATGAACCAGACCAGGGTGATGAATAGGCCACGGTGATGAACCAGACCAGGGTGATGATGAACCAGACCAGGGAGGTGATGAACCAGACCAGGGTGATGAGGAACCAGACCAGGGTGATGATGAACCAGACCAGGGTGATGATGAACCAGGCCAGGGTGATGAACCAGACCAGGGTGATGAACCAGGCCAGGGTGATGAACCAGGCCAGGATCGGTGATGAACCAGACCAGGGTGATGAACCAGACCAGGGTGATGAATGAGGCCAGGGAGGTGATGAACCAGACCAGGGTGATGAACCAGGCCAGGGTGATGAACCAGATGAGGGTGATGAACCAGACCAGGGTGATGAACCAGGCCAGGGTGATGAACCAGGCCAGGGTGATGAACCAGGCCAGGATGATGAACCAGACCAGGGTGATGAACCAGACCAGGGTGATGATGAACCAGGCCAGGGTGATGAACCAAGCCAGGATGATGAACCAGACCAGGGTGATGAACCAGACCAGGGTGATGATGAACCAGGCCAGGGTAATGAACCAGGCCAGGATGATGAACCAGACCAGGGTGATGAACCAGGCCAGGGTGATGAACCAGACCAGGGTGATGAACCAAGCCAGGGTGGTGATGAACCAGACCAGGGTGATGAATAGGCCAGGGTGATGAACCAGACCAGGGTGATGATGAACCAGACCAGGGAGGTGATGAACCAGACCAGGGTGATGAGGAACCAGACCAGGGTGATGATGAACCAGACCAGGGTGATGATGAACCAGGCCAGGGTGATGAACCCGACCAGGGTGATGAACCAGGCCAGGGTGATGAACCAGGCCAGGATGATGAACCAGACCAGGGTGATGATGAACCAGTCCAGGGTGATGAATAGGCCAGGGTGATGAACCAGACCAGGGTGATGATGAACCAGACCAGGGAGGTGATGAACCAGACCAGGGTGATGAGGAACCAGACCAGGGTGATGATGAACCAGACCAGGGTGATGATGAACCAGGCCAGGGTGATGAACCAGACCAGGGTGATGAACCAGGCCAGGGTGATGAACCAGACCAGGGTGATGAATGATGCCAGGGAGGTGATGAACCAGACCAGGATGATGAACCAGACCAGGGTGATGATGAACCAGACCAGGGTGATGAACCAGACCAGGGTGATGATGAACCAGACCAGGGTGATGAACCAGACCAGGGTGATGAACCAGACCAGGGTGATGATGAACCACCTGTAGATGGGTCTTCGGGGTTCTGCTCTGTCTCTGGTCAGTCCTAAACACCACTCCCCTCCCACACCTACAAGCAGATGACCAATACATTAGAATACATTAGAATATATTAGATATTAGCCTGATATATTAGGCTACTTTGAGTTCAAATGCTTACTCAAAACAATTGATTATTATTAAACTACTCTGTTACACCAAGTTTGATTCTCCTGCAACTTCCCTGCCACCTACACACACGACATGACATTGAGTATTGTTCAAGTAGACTGTGATTTTCTCCATCTCTCTCTCTCTCTTTCTAGTTTAATTATGTATTCATTAATTGTTAACCCTTTCCACTCTCTGTTAATATCTCTCGTCTTTTTTGTTAGTGTTCTTCAACCCTTCAGCTTTGTCTCTCTAATCAAAAGCAGATCAATTCAGTATCAAATTACATGGTACCTCACTGTAATTAATTATAACAGTTAGATAACAAACCTCTGTAACACACACACACACACACACACACACACACACACACACACACACACACACACACACACACACACACCCACACACTAACACACACACACACACACACACACACACACACTAACACACACACACACACACACACACTCATACACACACACACACACACACACACACACACACACGTACGAATACACACTCAGACACACACACATTAACACACACGGCTATGATCGCGTCGACAGAGATTGTCGCCTCACTTCTAGTTCTTAGGAAACTATCCAGTATTTATTTATTTTTTTTCAGATTTTATTTACTACCCAAGGAAATCTCATGTCTTATTACATATTGGATATAAGAGCAACGTCAACTCACCAACATTACGACCAGGAAAACGACTTTCCCGAAGCAGATCATCTGTTTGGACCTCCACCCTGGACATGGGATCTAATTCCAGTAGTCGACCCATAACAACGGCGCCACAGAAGGGGCAGGCGAAGCGGCCACCTGGTCAGGCTCCGTAGACGGGCACATTGCCCACCACTCCAGAGATTAATACTAGCCAATGTCCAGTCTCTTGACAACAAGGTAGACGGAATTCGAACGAGGGTTGCCTTCCAGAGAGACATCAGAGATTGCAACATTCTCTGTTTCACGGAAACATGGCTCTCTCTGGATATGTTGTCGGAATGCTTTATGATTAACGACTCATGGTGTAATCATAACAACATACAGGAACTCAAGACCTTCTGCTCACCCAACCTATAATTCCTTGCAATCAATTGTCGGCCATTTTACCTACCAAGAGAATTCTCGTCAGTTATAGTCACAACTGTGTCCATTCCCCCTGAAGCAGACACCAAGGCGGCCATCAAGGAACTTCACTGGGCTAAATGGAAACCATATATCCTGAGGCTGAATTTATTGTAGTTTTAGGATTTTAACAAATAAAATTTGAGAACAAGGCTACCTAAATTCTAGCAGCATATTGATTGCACTACGCGCGGGGGTAATACCCTCGACCACTGCTACTCTAACTTCTGCAATGCATACAAAACTGAAAGCGCGATCCACCGCATTTAACCATGGAAAGAGGTCTGGGAATATGGCTAAATATTAACACTGTAGTTATTTCCTCCGCAAGGCAATCAAACAAGTCGAAATGCCGGTACTGGGACAAGGTGGAGTCACAATTCAACGGCTCAGACACGAGACGTATGTGGCGGTGTCTACAGGAAGTCATGGACTACAAAAAGAAAACCAGCCATGTTACGGACACCGACGTCTTGCTTCCAGACAAACTAAACACCTTCTTTGCCCGCTTTGAGGATAATACAGTGCCACTGATGCGGCCCACTACCAAACACTGCGGGCCCTCCCTCTCCTTCTCCGTGGCCGACGTGAGTTAAACATTTAAACTTGTTAACCCTCGCAAGGCTGCTGGTCCAGACGGCATCCCTAGCCGCGTCCTCAGAGCATGGTGGTGTGCTTACGGACATATTCAATCGCTCCCTATCCCAGTCTGTTGTCTCCACATGCTTCAAGATGGCTACCATAGTTCCTGTACCCAAGAAGGCAAAGATTACTGAACTAAATGACCCTCTCCCCGTAGTACTCACTTCTGTCATCATGAAGTGCTTTGAGAGGCTAGTCAAGGATCATATCACCTCCACCTTACCGGTCACCCTAGACCCACTCCAGTTTGCATACCGCCCCAACAGGTCCACAGACAACGCAATCGCCATCACACTGCACACTGCCCTAACCCATCTGGACAAGAGGAATACCTATGTACGAATGCTGTTCATTGGCTGCAGCTACAGCTCAGAATTCAACACTATAGTACCCTCCAAGCTCATCATCAAGCTGGAGGCCCTGGGTCTCAACCCTGCCCTGTGCAACTGGGTCCTGGACTTTCTGACGGGCCGTCCCCAGGTAGTGAAGGTAGGAAACAACATCTCCACTTTGCTGACCCTCAACACTGGGGCCCCACAAGGGTGTGTGCTCAGCCCCCTCCTGTACTCCCTGTTCACCATGACTGTGTGGCCATGCACGCCTCCAACTCAATCATCAAGTTTGCAGACGACATAACAGTAGTGGGCTTGATTACCAACAACGACGAGATGGCCTACAGGGAGGAGGTGAGGGCACTCTGAGTGTGGTGTCAGGAAACCAACCTCTCACTTAATGTCAACAAAACAAAGGAGATGATCGTGGATTTCAGGAAACAACAGAGGGAGCACCCCCCTATCCACATCGATAGTAGTGGAGAAGGTGGAAAGTTTTAAGTTCCTCGGCGTACACATCACTGACAAACTGAATTGGTCCACCCACACAGAGCGTTCTTCAGGAGGCTGAAGAAATTTGGCTTGTCACCCAAAACCCTGACAAACTTTTACAGATGCACAATCGAGAGCATCCTGTTGGTCTGTATCACAGCCTGGTACGGCAACTGCACCGCCCTCAACCACAAGGCTCTCCAGAGGGTGGTGCGGTCTGCACAACGCATCACCGGGGGAAAACTACCTGCCCTCCATGACACCTACAGCACCCGATGTCATATTTCAAGTACCTCATTGGACCAACTCTGCTCTCTGCTATTTGTGTAAATGTTTGTCTTTTAAATGAATCTTGTGGGTTTCCTACAGTGTCTTTGCCATGTCTTTAACACACCTATACATAGTCTATACAGGCGTAACTCTAAATGAATACACTATTATCCGTATGTGTAGTGATTATGGTTTACAGAGAAAGCACACTACCGAGTGCACTGCCTGTCTTATAAGAGGCTTTAGTACAGCTCTAGCCATCAGGGTTGGGCTTAATTCCATTTAAATTCCAGACAATTCAATAAGTACAATTACATTCTCTTCAATGCTTTTCAATTAGAAACATTTGGAATTGGAATTTTGGTTTACTTTCTGAATGGACTGGAATTGAAATGTAATTGACCCTAATCCTGCTGTCCTGTCCTGTCTGAACATGTTTGGAGCTGGGTTGCCCTTAATGTAGTGAATTAGAGAAATGAAACCACTAATCTAGACACACGCACATACACTTCATCACTGCCCTGGCCTGGTTCATCACCGCCCTGGCCTGGTTCATCACCGCCCTGGCCTGGTTCATCACCAATCCACATTTAGGACAGCATAGAGAATCTAGACACACACACATACACTTCTGTGTGAGTCCTTTCTGAGAAATCCACATTTAGGACAGCATACGTATGGGACCTTAACAACTTTTGGTGTGTGTGTGTGTGTGTGTGTGTGTGTGTGTGTGTGTGTGTGTGTGTGTGTGTGTGTGCATGTGCGTGTGTGCGTGAGTGTGTGTGTGTGTGTGTGTGTGTGTGTGTGTGTGTGTGTGTGCGTTCATCACTGGGGACTCCAATAATTGTATTTTTTATTTATTTTTTATTTCACCTTTATTTAACCAGGTATTTATATATATATATAACCCTAACCCTTTATTTAACCAGGTAGGCTAGTTGAGAACAACTGCGACCTGGCCAAGATAAAGCATAGCAGTGTGAACAGACAACACAGAGTTACACATGGAGTAAACAATTAACAAGTCAATAACACAGTAGAAAAAAAAGAGTCTATATACATTGTGTGCAAAAGGCATGAGAAGGTAGGCAAATAATTACAATTTAGCAGATTAACACTGGAGTGATAAATGATTAGATGGTCATGTGCAGGTAGAGATACTGGTGTGCAAAAGAGCAGAAAAGTAAATAAATACAGTGCCTTGCGAAAGTATTCGGCCCCCTTGAACTTTGCGACCTTTTGCCACATTTCAGGCTTCAAACATAAAGATATAAAACTGTATTTTTTTGTGAAGAATCAACAACAAGTGGGACACAATCATGAAGTGGAACGACATTTATTGGATATTTCAAACTTTTTTAACAAATCAAAAACTGAAAAATTGGGCGTGCAAGCTACCCCCAGCCATAAGAAGTAAAATAGTGAAACTTAGCAAAACAAACAATAAACAAACAAACAAACGAAACAACAAACCGTGAGGTGCTACATACACTTACTCAAAACGATATCCCATAACACACAGGTGGAAAAATGCTACTTAAGTATGATAAATACTAAATAATATATATATAAATAATAATAAATTAAATATGATCCCCAATTAGAGACAACGATAGCCAGCTGTCTCTAATTGGGAAACATACCAAAACACCAACATAGAAAAAAACAAACAAGAACCCCCCACATAGAAAATATAAACTAGACTAAATCCCTAGTCACGCCCTGACCTACTGTACCATAGAAAATAAAGGCTTCCTATTGGTCAGGAAGATATAACAGCTAACCTACATGCCTTTTGTTGTGGCTGTTATGGCACTTGTATGTAGCCTTATGACAGATGGGTCATAACTGGTCTTTATACTAATATGTTGTATTTATGTCAGCTTTATATATATGCCTGGTAAGCTAGTTACAATTGCGACCTGGCCAAGATAAAGCATAGCAGTTCGACACATACAACAACACAGAGTTACACATGGAATAAACAAAAACATACAGTCAATAATACAGTAGAACTAAAGAAAACAAAAAGGTACACAGTGAGTTTAAATGAGTTAAAACTTCTTTCTTCTACTTGAGACGCAGATGTCTCAAGTAGACACCTGGAAATGCAAATGCGCTACGCTAAATGCTAAATGTACTCGTTAAAACTCAAACGTGCATCAAAATTCACAAGCAGGGTATTGAATTAAAGCTACACTCGTTGTGAACCTAGCCAACAAGTCAGATTTTTAAAATGCTTTTCGGCGAAAGCATGAGAAGCTATTATCTGATAGCGTGCAACACCCCAAAATGCCTGAATGCGATGTAAACAAAGATATAGCTTAGCCGGCGCTACACAAAACGCAGAAATAAAATATAAAACATTCATTACCTTTGACGAGCTTCTTTCTTGGCACTCCTATATGCCCCATAAACATCACTATTGGGTCTTTTTTTCGTTTAAATCGGTCCATATATACCCAAAATAGCTTTCTATGGAAGCTGTGTCATTCAGAAAAAAACATCGTTTTTAAACGCTGCGTCATTTTTTAAAATTAAAAAAGTTGACGATAAACTTTCACAAAACACTTCGAAATCCTTTTGTAATCCAACTTTAGGTATTAGTAAACGTTTATAATCTATCAAAATGATTACAGGGCGATGTATATTCAATAGCTCCTCGTCTGCAAATCAATGGCTGCCAATGTCCACATTGAAAACATCCTGGTGGAGACCGGAAGAAACGGAATCCAGATAGTTGGATTTTCCAACAAAAAATTCCATTGAAAATGACGACAATGGCGACATCGTGTGGAATTTGTATGAATTGCATGCAGGTCGATATTAAATTTTGTCCCCTTTTAACAACCCATGAAAGTGACTTATGGAAATTATTTTTAGCTTTCAGAGAGCAGTTTTTCTTGCGTTTTTCAATGAAACACACGATCTGTTATAGTCACAGCCGTGATTTAACCAGTTTTAGAAACTTCAGAGTGTTTTCTATCCACACATACTAATCATATGCATATACTATATTCCTGGCATGAGTAGCAGGACGCTGAAAAGTTGCGCGATTTTTAACAGAATGTTCGAAAAAGGAGGGGGTAGAAGTAAGAGGTTAAATTAAGGCAATAAATAGGCCATGGTGGCGAAGTAATTACAATATAGAAATTAAACACTGGGATGGTAGATGTGCAGAAGATGAATGTGTAAGTAGAGATACTGGGGTGCAAAGGAGCAAGATAAATACAGTATGGGGATGAGGTTGTTGGATGGGCTATTTACAGATGGGCTATGTACAGGTGCAGTGATCTGTGAGCTACTCTGACAGCTGGTGCGTAAAGCTAGTGAGGGAGATGTGAGTCTCCAGCTTCAGTGATTTTTGCAGTTCGTTCCAGTCATTGGCAGCAGAGAACTGGAAGGAAAGGCGACCAAATGAGGAATTGGCTTTGGGGATGACCAGTGAGATATACCTGCTGGAGCGCGTGCTACGAGTGGGTGCTGCTATGGTGACCAGTGAGTTGAGATAAGGCGGGGCTTTACCTAGCAGAGACTTGTAGATAACCTGTAGCCAGTGAGTTTGGCAACGAGTATGAAGCGAGGGCCAACCAACGAGAGCGTACAGGTCGCAGTGGTGGGTAGTGTATGGGGCTTTGGTGACAAAACGGATGGCACTGTGATAGACTGCATCCAATTTGTTGAGTAGAGTGTTGGAAGCTATTTTATAGATGACATCGCCGAAGTCGAGGATCGGTAGGATGGTCCGTTTTATGAGGGTATGTTTGGCAGCATGAGTGAAGGATACTTTGTTGCGATATAGGAAGCCGATTCTAGATTTAATTTTGGATTGGAGATGCTTAATGTGAGTTTACAGTCTAACCAGACACCCAGGTATTTGTAGTTGTCCACGTATTCAAAGGCAGTGATCGATTGAAGAGCATGCATTTAGTTTTACTTGCATTTAAGAGCAGTTGTGGGCCACGGAAGAAGAGTTGTATGGCATTGAAGCTCGTCTGGAGGTTAGTTAACACAGTGTCCAAAGAGGGGCCAGAAGTATACAGAATGGTGTTGTCTGCGTAGAGGTGGATTAGGGAATCACCAGCACCAAGAGCGACATCATTGATGTATACAGAGAAAAGAGTCGGCCCGAGAATTGATCCCTGTGGCACCCCCATAGAGACTGCCAGAGGTCCGGACAACAGGCCCTCCGATTTGACACACTGAACTCTATCAGAGAAGTTGTTGGTGAACCAGGCGAGGCAATCATTTGAGAAACCAAGGCTGTCGAGTCTGCAAATAAGAATATGGTGATTGACAGAGTTGAAAGCCTTGGCCAGGTCGATGAATACGGCTGCACAGTAATGTCTCTTATCGATGGCGGTTATGATGTCGTTCAGGACCTTGAGCGTGGCTGAGGTGCACCCATGACCAGCTCTGAAACCAGATTGCATAGTGGAGAATGTACGGTGGGATTCAAAATGGTTGGTAATCTGTTTGATAACTTGGCTTTAGAAGACCTTAGAAAGGCAGGGTAGGATAGATATAGGTCTGTAGCAGTTTGGGTCTAGAGTGTCCCCCCTTTGAAGAGGGGGATGACTGCAGCTGCTTTCCAATCTTTGGGAATCTCAGACAACACGAAAGAGAGGTTGAACAGGCTAGTAATAGGGGTTGCAATAATTCCGGCAGATCATTTTAGAAAGAGAGGGTCCAGATTGTCTAGCCCGGCTGATTTGTAGGGGTACAGATTGTCTAGCCCAGCTGATTTGTAGGGGTCCAGATTTTCTAGCCCAGCTGATTTGTAGGGGTCCAGATTGTCTAGCCCAGCTGATTTGTAGGGGTCCAGATTGTCTAGCCCAGCTGATTTGTAGGGGTCCAGATTTTGCAGCTCTTTCAGAACATAAGCTATCTGGATTTGGGTGAAGGAGAAATGGTGGGGTTGCTATGGAGGGTGCCGGGCAGTTGACCGGGGTAGGGGTAGCCAGGTGGAAAGCATGGCCAGCCGTAGAAAATGATTATTGAAATTTTCAATTATAGTGGATATATCGGTGGTAACAGTGTTTCCTAGCCTCAGAGCAGTGGGCAGCTGGGAGGAGGTGCTCTTATTCTCCATGGACTTTACAGTGTCCCAGAACTTTTCTGAGTTTGTACTACAGGATGCAAATTTCTGTTTGAAAAAGCTACCCTTAACTTTCCTAACTGCCTGTGTATATTTGTTCCTAACTTCCCTGAAAAGTTGCATATCGTGGGGGCTGTTCGATGCTAATGCAGAACGCCACAGGATGTTTTTGTGCTGGTCAAGGGCAGACAGGTCTGGAGTGAACCAATGGCTATATCTGTTCCTAGTTCTACATTTTCAGAATGGGGCATGCTTATTTAAGATGGTGAGGAAGGCACACGGAGAAAGAGAAGAGGGGAGAAGAGAAGGATAGAGGAAACTAATGGAGTGTAAAGTAATGGAGAGAGGAGAAGAGAGGAGAGGAGATGACGAGAGAGGAGAGGAGAGAAAGGAGAAGAGAGGAGGAGAAAGAAGAGGATGAGAGGAGAGAGGAGAGGAGGGGAGGAGAGAGAAGAGGAGAGGAGAGAAGGAGAGAAGGAGAAAGGGGAGGATTGGAGGGAGAGAGAGAGGAGAGAGAAGAGGGGGAGAGAGGAGGAGAGAGAAGATGAGAGGGGAGGAGAGAAGGAGAAAGGAGAGGATTGGAGGGAGAGAGGAGAGAGAAGAGGGGGAGAGAGGAGGAGAGAGAAGATGAGAGGGGAGGAGAGAATGAGAAAGGAGAGGATTGGAGGGAGAGAGAGAGGACAGAGAAGAGGGGGAGAGAGGAGGAGAAAGGATGGGAAGAAATATGAGTTGGAAATTTCAGTCACTCACCCACTCCTAAAATGACATTACATCCTCCTAGCAGCTAGCTGTTTTTAGCTTTTTTTCATGAATAGACACGCTAGCTTATTAGCCATGATATGACTGACTTCATTGCCCTTGCTAATTCAATTTTCTTGACATTCCCAGCCTGAGTTACATTCATCCGTTTTTGTTCAAAATATTGAGTCATTGAAACTGAACAAGAGCATTCTTAATGGAGGCCATAGACGATGTACCAGGTCAGCTGTGATTTACAACCTGCTGGAAATACTTTCTGGAGTATCAAGACATGTATTGGTGAATTATATTACCCCTTGGTGAATCATATTAACCCTTGGTGAATCATATTTACCCTTGGTGAATCATATTAATCCTTGGTGAATCATATTAACCCTTGGTGAATCATATTTACCCTTGGTGAATTATATTAACCCTTGGTGAATCATATTTACCCTTGGTGAATCATATTAATCCTTGGTGAATCATATTAACCCTTGGTGAATCATATTACCCCTTGGTGAATTATGTTAACCCTTGGTGAATCATATTAACCCTTGGTGAATCACAATAACCCTTGGTGAATCATATTACCCCTTGGTGAATTATATTAACCCTTGGTGAATCATATTAACCCTTGGTGAATTATATTAAACATTGGTGAATCATATTAACCCTTGGTGAATTATATTAACCCTTGGTGAATCATATTAACCCTTGGTGAATTATATTAACCCTTGGTGAATCATATTAACCTTTGGTGAATTATATTAACCCTTGGTGAATTAGAATAACCCATGTTTTTGTTATTCACCCAATGTTCACAGGTCTGATGGACCCACTACATTATTGGGTTTTTAATACAATACATCCATAACAATTAACAGATTTTTTTTATTTTTATATCAATACTTATTATCAATTACAAGCAATATAGACAGCATACATGGTTAATATATTCAGTATACAGTATACATGGTTAATATATTCAGTATACAGTATACATGGTTAATATAGACAGTATACATGGTTAATATAGACAGTATGCATGGTTAATATAGACAGTATACATGGTTAATATAGACAGTATACATGGTTAATATAGACAGTATACATGGTTAATATAGACAGTATACAGTATACATGGTTAATATAGACAGTATACAGTATACATGGTTAATATAGGCAGTATACAGTATACATGGTTAATATAGACAGTATACATGGTTAATATAGACAGTATACAGTATAGATGGTTAATAATAGACAGTATACAGTATAGATGGTTAATATAGACAGTATACATGGTTAATATAGACAGTATACAGTATAGATGGTTAATATAGACAGTATACAGTATACATGGTTAATATAGACAGTATACAGTATACATGGTTAATATAGACAGTATACATGGTTAATATAGACAGTATACAGTATACATGGTTAATATAGACAGTATACATGGTTAATATAGACAGTATACATGGTTAATATAGACAGTATACAGTATACATGGTTAATATAGACAGTATACAGTATAGATGGTTAATATAGGCAGTATACAGTATACATGGTTAATATAGACAGTATACAGTATACATGGTTAATATAGACAGTATACAGTATACATGGTTAATATAGACAGTATACATGGTTAATATAGACAGTATACATGGTTAATATAGACAGTATACAGTATACATGGTTAATATAGACAGCATACAGTATAGATGGTTAATATAGACAGTATACAGTATACATGGTTAATATAGACAGTATACATGGTTAATATAGACAGTATACAGTATAGATGGTTAATATAGACAGTATACATGGTTAATATAGACAGTATACAGTATAGATGGTTAATATAGACAGTATACAGTATACATGGTTAATATAGACAGTATACATGGTTAATATAGACAGTATACAGTATACATGGTTAATATAGACAGTATACATGGTTAATATAGACAGTATACAGTATAGATGGTTAATATAGACAGTATACAGTATACATGGTTAATGTAGACAGTATACATGGTTAATATAGACAGTATACATGGTTAATATAGACAGTATACAGTATAGATGGTTAATATAGACAGTATACAGTATACATGGTTAATATAGACAGTATACGTGGTTAATATAGACAGTATACATGGTTAATATAGACAGTATAAAGTATAGATGGTTAATATAGACAGTATACAGTATACATGGTTAATATAGACAGTATACAGTATACATGGTTAATATAGACAGTATACATATTTAATATAGACAGTATACATGGTTAATATAGACAGTATACAGTATACATGGTTAATATAGACAGTATACATGGTTAATATAGACAGTATACAGTATACATGGTTAATATAGACAGTATACATGGTTAATATAGACAGTATACAGTATAGATGGTTAATATAGACAGTATACAGTATACATGGTTAATATAGACAGTATACATGGTTAATATAGACAGTATACAGTATACATGGTTAATATAGACAGTATACAGTATACATGGTTAATATAGACAGTATACATGGTTAATATAGACAGTATACATGGTTAATATAGACAGTATACAGTATACATGGTTAATATAGACAGTATACATGGTTAATATAGACAGTATACAGTATACATGGTTAATATAGACAGTATACAGTATACATGGTTAATATAGGCAGTATACAGTATACATGGTTAATATAGACAGTATACATGGTTAATATAGACAGTATACATGGTTAATATAGACAGTATACAGTATACATGGTTAATATAGACAGTATACAGTATACATGGTTAATATAGACAGTATACATGGTTAATATAGACAGTATACATGGTTAATATAGACAGTATACATGGTTAATATAGACAGTATACATGGTTAATATAGACAGTATACAGTATACATGGTTAATATAGACAGTATACATGGTTAATATAGACAGTATACATGGTTAATATAGACAGTATACAGTATAGATGGTTAATATAGACAGTATACAGTATACATGGTTAATATAGACAGTATACATGGTTAATATAGACAGTATACATGGTTAATATAGACAGTATACAGTATGCATGGTTAATATAGACAGTATACAGTATAGATGGTTAATATAGACAGTATACAGTATACATGGTTAATATAGACAGTATACATGGTTAATATAGACAGTATACATGGTTAATATAGACAGTATACAGTATACATGGTTAATATAGACAGTATACAGTATAGATGGTTAATATAGACAGTATACAGTATACATGGTTAATATAGACAGTATACATGGTTAATATAGACAGTATACAGTATACATGGTTAATATAGACAGTATACAGTATACATGGTTAATATAGACAGTATACAGTATACATGGTTAATATAGACAGTATACATGGTTAATATAGACAGTATACAGTATACATGGTTAATATAGACAGTATACAGTATACATGGTTAATATAGACAGTATAAATGGTTAATATAGACAGTATACATGGTTAATATAGACAGTATACAGTATACATGGTTAATATAGACAGTATACAGTATACATGGTTAATATAGACAGTATACAGTATACATGGTTAATATAGACAGTATACATGGTTAATATAGACAGTATACAGTATACATGGTTAATATAGACAGTATACAGTATAGATGGTTAATATAGACAGTATACAGTATACATGGTTAATATAGACAGTATACATGGTTAATATAGACAGTATACAGTATACATGGTTAATATAGACAGTATACAGTATACATGGTTAATATAGGCAGTATACAGTATACATGTTAATATAGACAGTATACATGGTTAATATAGACAGTATACATGGTTAATATAGACAGTATACAGTATACATGGTTAATATAGACAGTATACATGGTTAATATAGACAGTATACATGGTTAATATAGACAGTATACAGTATACATGGTTAATATAGACAGTATACAGTATAGATGGTTAATATAGATAGTATACAGTATACATGGTTAATATAGATAGTATACAGTAGACATGGTTAATATAGACAGTATACATGGTTAATATAGACAGTATACAGTATACATGGTTAATATAGATAGTATACAGTATACATGGTTAATATAGATGTGGATGCTACGCTACAGGAGTGTTTTGCACAGTCTGGAATATGTTCCGGGATTCATCCAATGGCATTGAGGAGTATACCACCTCAGTCATCGGCTTCATCAATAAGTGCATCGATGACGTCTTCCCGACAGTGACTGTACGTACATATCGCAATCAGAAGCCATGGATTACAGGCAACATCCGCATCGAGCTAAAGGCTAGAGCTGCCGCTTTCAAGGAGCTGGACACTTATAAGAAATCCCACTCTGTCTTCAGACGAACCATCTGACAACAAAGCATCACTACAGGACTAAGATCGCATCCTAATACACTGGCACTGACGTATGTCGGAAGTGGCAGGGCTTGATAACTATTACGGACTACAAATGGAAACCCAGTCGTGAGCTGCCCAGTGACGCGAGCCTACCAGTCAAGCTAAATGCCTTTTGTGCTCGATTCGTGGCAAGCAACACTGAAGCACACATGAGAGCACCAGCTGTTTTTGACGACTGTGTGATAACGTTCTCGGTAGATGATGTGAGTAACACCTTTAATAAACAGGTCAACATTCACAAAGCCGAGGGGCCAGACGGATTACCAGGAGGTGTATTCAAAGCATGCATGGACCAACTATCAAGTGTCTTCACTGACATTTTCAACCTCTCCCTGACCGAGTCTGTAATACATGTTTCAAGCAGACCACCATAGTCCCTGTGTCCAAGGAAGAGAAGGTAACCTGCCTAAATGATTAGCACCCCGTAGCACTCACGTCGGTAGCCATGAAGTGCTTTGAAAGGCTGGTTATGGCTCACATTAACAGCATCCTCCCGGATACCCTAGACCCACTCCAATTTGCATACCGCCCCAACAGATCCACCGATGATGCAATCTCAATCACACTCCACACTGCCTTTTCCCATCTGGACAAAATAAACACCTATGAGAGAATGCTGTTCATCGAGTACAGCTCAGCATTCAACACCATAGTGCCCTGGGACTAAACACCTCCCTCTGCAACTGGATCCTGGACTTCCTGATGGGCCGCCCCTAGGTTGTGAGGGTAGGTAACTACACGTCATGGTCCAAACACACCAAGACAGTCGTGAAGAAGGCACGACAACACCTTTCCCCCCCTCAGGAGACTGAAAAGATGATGACATCAGTCCCCAGATCCTCAAAAAGTTATACAGCTGAACCATCGAGAGCATCCTGACTGGTTGCATCACCGCCTGGTATGGCAACTGCTCGGCATCTGACCGTAAGCCGCTACAGAGAGTAGTGCGTATGGCCCAGTACATCACTGGGGCCAAGCTTCCTGCCATCCAGGATCTATATACTGGGCGGTATCAGAGGAAGGCCCAATAAAAGTCACCCAAGTCAGACTGTTCTCTCTGCTACCGCACGGTAAGCTGAACCGTAGCGCCAAGTCTAGGTCCAAAAGGCTCCTTAACAGCTTCGACCTCCAAGCCATAAGACTGCTGAACAATTAATCAAATGGCCACCAGACTATTTACACTGACACCCCCTCCATTTGTTTTGTAAACTGCTGCTACTCTCTGTTTATTATCTATACATAGTCACTTAACTCCCCCCCCTACATGTATAAATAACCTTGACAAACCTGTAACCCCGCACATATACTTGGTACCTGTACCCTATAGCCTCATTATTGCTATTTTATTGTGTTACTTTATTTTTTATTTTTTATTATTTACATTTTGTACTTTTAACTCTCCAACCCCGTTCCTGGAGAGACACCCTCCTGTAGGTTTTAACTCCAACCCTGTTCCTGGAGAGACACCCTCCTGTAGGTTTTAAGTCCAACCCTGTTCCTGGAGAGCTACCCTCCTGTAGGTTTTAACTCCAACCCTGTTCCTGGAGAGCTACCCTCCTGTAGGTTTTAACTCCAACCCTGTTCCTGGAGAGACACCCTCCTGTAGGATTTAACTCCAACCCTGTTCCTGGAGAGATACACTCCTGTAGGTTTTAACTCCAACCCTGTTCCTGGAGCGATACCTTCCTGTAGGTTTTAACTCCAACCCTGTTCCTGGAGAGACACCCTCATGTAGGTTTTAACTCCAACCCTGTTCCTGGAGAGACACCCTCCTGTAGGTTTTAACTCCAACCCTGTTCCTGGAGCGATACCTTCCTGTAGGTTTTAACTCCAACCCTGTTCCTGGAGACACACCCTCCTGTAGGTTTTAAGTCCAACCCTGTTCCTGGAGAGCTACCCTCCTGCAGGTTTTAACTACAACCCTGTTCCTGGAGAGCTACCCTCCTGTAGGTTTTAACTCCAACCCTGTTCCTGGAGAGACACCCTCCTGTAGGTTTTAACTCCAACCCTGTTCCTGGAGAGATACACTCCTGTAGGTTTTAACTCCAACCCTGTTCCTGGAGCGATACCTTCCTGTAGGTTTTAACTCCAACCCTGTTCCTGGAGAGACACCCACCTGTAGGTTTTAACTCCAACCCTGTTCCTGGAGAGACACCCTCCTGTAGGTTTTAAGTCCAACCCTGTTCCTGGAGAGCTACCCTCCTGTAGGTTTTAACTCCAACCCTGTTCCTGGAGAGATACCTTCCTGTAGTAGGTTTTAACTCCAACCCTGTTACTGGAGAGACACCCTCCTGGAATTAACCTGGTTCAGCTGATCAACCAGATAACTATTAGGGTTGGAGTGAAAATCTACAGGATGGTAGCTCTCCAGGAACAGGGTTGGAGAGCCCTGGTAGAGAGAGAGAGTGTGAGAGAGAGAGAGCGTGAGAGAGAGAGAGAGAGGAAGAGAGAGCGAGAGAGAGAGCGTGAGAGAGAGAGAGGAAGAGAGAGGGAGGAAGAGAGAGAGAGAGAGAGAGAGAGAGAGAGAGAGAGAGAGGGAGAGAGAGTGAGAGAGAGAGGGAGAGAGAGTGAGCGAGAGAGAGAGGGAGAGGGAGTGAGAGAGAGAGAGATAGAGGGAGAGAGAGTGAGAGGGAGAGGGAGAGAGAGTGTGAGAGAGAGAGAGGGAGAGAGAGTGAGAGAGAGAGAGATGGAGGGAGAGCGAGAGAGAGAGATAGAGGGAGAGAGAGTGAGAGAGAGATAGAGGGAGAGCGAGAGAGAGAGATAGAGGGAGAGAGAGCGAGACGGGGGGAGAAAGCTGGTGAGCACCCGGGATGAGATCTTGGTGCAGTGCAGATGGCATTGCCATGGAAACGGATGGAGAAAAGAGAAGGGAAAGTTCACTGCAGTTCACCACATGAACCCGGGGGGGGATGTTGGCTTATTGATTGGTTGGTTTGTTGATTGAATTATTTGTTGGTTTGTTGATTGGCTTATTGGTTGGTTTGTTGATTGGCTTGTTGGTTGGTTGGTTGGTCAGTTGATTGATTGGTTGGTTGATTGATCATTACAGCGAGCAGCCAGACTGGAAATTATCTGGTTATGACACCCTGTTGTCTCAGATGGGGGAGTTTGTGTCAGTATCTGAGGGCCAGAGTTGTCATGGTAGCGGGGGCCTTAGAGTTTGTCTGAGCGTGTTGCTTGGGAGAGATATTCCTGACTACAGGCTTATAATAGATACATAGCAGTTCCTCTGATCCTCCAGTACTGTCTCCTCTCTCTCTCTCTCTCTCTCTCTCTCTCTCTCTCTCTCTCTCTCTCTCTCTCTCTCTCTCTCTCTCTCTCTCTCTCTCTCTCTCTGATCCTCCACTGCTGTCTCCTCTCCTCTCCTCTCCTCTCCTCTCCTCTCCTCTCCTCTCCTCTCCTCTCCTCTCCTCTCTCTCCCCCTATCTCTCTTTGTATCTCGCTCTCTCTCTCTGTCTCCTTCTCTCTCTTCGTCTCTCTCTCTTCCTCAGTCTCTCTCTCTCTCTCTCTCTCTCTCTCTCTCTCTCTCTCTCTCTCTCTCTCTCTCTCTCATCATTGGATGTTGAATCTCTAGTGGAGCTGTTGGGGGCTGTACCAGAGAACCTACAGCATTTACAGTAGGCCTACATCACAACAGCACTACCCTATTAGGTTTTGTTCCATCACCATTACATCAAGTTACATCCATGTCAAGGTGCACCCGATGTCTCTTTCTCCCCATAGCCTCCCTTTCTCTAAATCACCAGGGTCCACTATCTCCCCCTAGCCTCCCTTTCTCTAAATCACCAGGGTCCACTATCTCCCCCTAGCCTCCCTTTCTCTAAATCACCAGGGTCCACTATCTTCCCCTAGCCTCCCTTTCTCTAAATCACCAGGGTCCACTATCTTCCCCTAGCCTCCCTTTCTCTAAATCACCAGGGTCCACTACACATATGTATTTTTAGCCTCAGATATTTTGTCCCTGAGCCTGTCTCGGTTGCTACAGTCACCAGGGTAGTCTGGTTGCTATGACAGTAACTGTCGGCGCTCAAAGACAAAAGGCAAAGACAATGAGTTTGGTACATTGATATATCATATTAAATGTATATATTAGTATATCATATTACATGTATATATTAGTATATCATATTAAATGTATATATTAATATATCCTATTAAATGTATATATTAATATATCCTATTACATGTATATATTAGTATATCATATTACATGTATATATTAGTATATCATATTACATGTATATATTAGTATATCATATTACATGTATATATTGATATATCATATTACATGTATATATTAATATATCCTATTACATGTATATATTAGTATATCATATTACATGTATATATTAGTATATCATATTACATGTATATATTAGTATATCATATTACATGTATATATTGATATATCCTATTACATGTATATATTAGTATATCATATTACATGTATATATTGATATATCATATTACAAGTATATATTAGTATATCATATTACATGTATATATTAGTATATCATATTACATGTATATATTAGTATATCATATTACATGTATATTTTAGTATATCATATTACATGTATATATTAGTATATCATATTACATGTATATATTAGTATATCATATTACATGTATATATTGATATATCATATTACATGTATATATTGGTATATCATATTACATGTATATATTAGTATATCATATTACATGTATATATTAGTATATCATATTACATGTATATATTAGTATATCATATTACATGTATATATTGATATATCATATTACAAGTATATATTAGTATACCATATTACATGTATATATTGATATATCCTATTACATGTATATATTAGTATATCCTATTACATGTATGTATTAGTATATCATATTACATGTATATATTAGTATATCATAATACATGTATATATTAGTATATCATATTACATGTATATATTAATATATCCTATTACATGTATATATTAGTATATCCTATTACATGTATATATTGGTATATCATATTACATGTATATATTAATATATCTTATTACATGTATATATTAGTATATCATATTACATGTATATATTAGTATATCATATTACATGTATATATTAGTATATCATATTACATGTATATATTGATAGATCATATTACATGTATATATTAGTATATCATATTACATGTATATATTAATATATCATATTACATGTATATATTGATATATCATATTACATGTATATATTAGTATATAATATTACATGTATATATTAGTATATCATATTAAATGTATATATTAGTATATCACATTAAATGTATATATTGATATATCATATAACATGTATATATTGGTATATAATATTACATGTATATATTAGTATATCTTATTACATGTATATATTAGTATATCATATTACATGTATATATTAGTATATCCTATTACATGTATATATTAATATATCATATTACATGTATATATTGATATATCATATTACATGTATATATTAGTATATCATATTACATGTATATATTAGTATATCATATTACATGTATATTTTAGTATATCATATTACATGTATATATTAGTATATCATATTACATGTATATATTAGTATATCATATTACATGTATATATTAGTATATCATATTACATGTACAGTGCCTTGCGAAAGTATTCGGCCCCCTTGAACTTTGCGACCTTTTGCCACATTTCAGGCTTCATAAAGATATAAAACTGTATTTTTTTGTGAAGAATCAACAACAAGTGGGACACAATCATGAAGTGGAACGACATTTATTGGATATTTCAAACTTTTTTAAAAATCAAAAACTGAAAAATTGGGCGTGCAAAATTATTCAGCCCCCTTAAGTTAATACTTTGTAGCGCCACCTTTTGCTGCGATTACAGCTGTAAGTCGCTTGGGATATATCTCTATCAGTTTTGCACATCGAGAGACTGAATTTTTTTCCCATTCCTCCTTGCAAAACAGCTCGAGCTCAGTGAGGTTGGATGGAGAGCATTTGTGAACAGCAGTTTTCAGTTCTTTCCACAGATTCTCGATTGGATTCAGGTCTGGACTTTGACTTGGCCATTCTAACACCTGGATATGTTTATTTTTGAACCATTCCATTGTAGATTTTGCTTTATGTTTTGGATCATTGTCTTGTTGGAAGACAAATCTCCGTCCCAGTCTCAGGTCTTTTGCAGACTCCATCAGGTTTTCTTCCAGAATGGTCCTGTATTTGGCTCCATCCATCATCCCATCAATTGTAACCATCTTCCCTGTCCCTGCTGAAAAAAAGCAGGCCCAAACCATGATGCTGCCACCACCATGTTTGACAGTGGGGATGGTGTGTTCAGCTGTGTTGCTTTTACGCCAAACATAACGTTTTGCATTGTTGCCAAAAAGTTCAATTTTGGTTTCATCTGACCAGAGCACCTTCTTCCACATGTTTGGTGTGTCTCCCAGGTGGCTTGTGGCAAACTTTAAACAACACTTTTTATGGATATCTTTAAGAAATGGCTTTCTTCTTGCCACTCTTCCATAAAGGCCAGATTTGTGCAATATACGATTGATTGTTGTCCTATGGACAGAGTCTCCCACCTCAGCTGTAGATCTCTGCAGTTCATCCAGAGTGATCATGGGCCTCTTGGCTGCATCTCTGATCAGTCTTCTCCTTGTATGAGCTGAAAGTTTAGAGGGACGGCCAGGTCTTGGTAGATTTGCAGTGGTCTGATACTCCTTCCATTTCAATATTATCACTTGCACAGTGCACCTTGGGATGTTTAAAGCTTTGGAAATCTTTTTGTATCCAAATCCGGCTTTAAACTTCTTCACAACAGTATCTCGGACCTGCCTGGTGTGTTCCTTGTTCTTCATGATGCTCTCTGCGCTTTTAACGGACCTCTCAGACTATCACAGTGCAGGTGCATTTATACGGAGACTTGATTACACACAGGTGGATTGTATTTATCATCATTAGTCATTTAGGTCAACATTGGATCATTCAGAGATCCTCATTGTACTTCTGGAGAGAGTTTGCTGCACTGAAAGTAAAGGGGCTGAATAATTTTGCACGCCCAATTTTTCAGTTTTTGATTTGTTAAAAAAGTTTGAAATATCCAATAAATGTCGTTCCACTTCATGATTGTGTCCCACTTGTTGTTGATTCTTCACAAAAAAATACAGTTTTATATCTTTATGTTTGAAGCCTGAAATGTGGCAAAAGGTCGCAAAGTTCAAGGGGGCCGAATACTTTCGCAAGGCACTGTATATATTGGTATATCATATTACATGTATATATTAGTATATCATATTACATGTATATATTAGTATATCATATTACATGTATATATTAGTATATCATATTACATGTATATATTGATATATCATATTACATGTATATATTAGTATATCCTATTACATGTATATATTAGTATATCATATTACATGTATATATTAGTATATCATATTACATGTATATATTGATAGATCATATTACATGTATATATTAGTTTATCATATTACATGTATATATTAATATATAATATTACATGTATATATTGATATATCATATTACATGTATATATTAGTATATAATATTACATGTATATATTAGTATATCATATTAAATGTATATATTAGTATATCACATGAAATGTATATATTGATATATCATATTACATGTATATATTGATATATCATATTACATGTATATATTAGTATATAATATTACATGTATATATTAGTATATCATATTACATGTATATATTAGTATATCATATTACATGTATATATTAGTATATCATATAACATGTATTTATTCTAACAAACAAACCTTTGCCTCCTTGTTGCTCATATGTGAGTGTTTGTTTCTGAACTTTTACGTGTGTATGTTTCTAAGCATGTGTGTGTGTGTGTGTGTGTGTGTGTGTGTGTGTGTGTGTGTGTGTGTGTGTGTGTGTGTGTGTGTGTGTGTGTGTGTGTGTGTGTGTGTGTGGGGGTGTGTGTATGTGTGTGTGTGTGTGTGTGTGTGTGTGTGTGTATATTACCTGGCTCAGTGTTTTATATTCCTATGTATAGTCCCAGGGGACCTGCACACCCTACTGTTCATTATATTCCTATGTATAGTCCCAGGGGACCTGCACACCCTACTGTTCATGTATTTATAGCTAGCTCTTTTCATCTTACCGCTGACTGTGTGTGTTTCAAATACATTTTACTATTCAAATAATATCATGGGGGGTGTAGGGATGAAGGGGGAGGGAAGGGAGTGAAATGGAGGGATGAAGGGAGCGAAGGAGAGGAGAGGGAGAGAATGTGACAGCTGTGAGTTAGCCAGAGAGATAAAACAGAGAACTAGCCAGGGAGTCAAAACAGAGAACTAGCAGGGAGTCAAAACAGAGAACTAGCCAGCGAGTCAAAACAGAGAACTAGCAGGGAGTCAAAACAGAGAACTAGCCAGGGAGTCAAAACAGAGAACTAGCAGGGAGTCAAAACAGAGAACTAGCAGGGAGTCAAAACAGAGAACTAGCTGGGAGATACAACAGAGAACTAGCAGGGAGTCAAAACAGAGAACTAGCAGGGAGATACAACAGAGAACTAGCAGGGAGTCAAAACAGAGAACTAGCAGGGAGATACAACAGAGAACTAGCAGGGAGTCAAAACAGAGAACTAGCAGGGAGATACAACAGAGCACTAGCAGGGAGTCAAAACAGAGAACTAGCAGGAAGATATACCTCTGCAGATCACATGGAGCGTGGCATAATTATGCTTACATCACCCTCAATGGCTCAAACACACACACACACACACCACACACACACACACACACACACACACACACACACACACACACACACACACACACACACACACACACCTCAATGACATCTCTGTGCCAGATGCCCTGAAAGCTGCTTGGGGGGTTAGTGAGCCAGCTCTCACTTTTTTCTACAACAGTAAATACTTTCTCCTTACAGTCCTCCTTTACCCTCCCTCCTTCCTCATACATGAATCCTGTCCATTGTTGATTTGCTATGGTATGTTTGTGTGTGTGAGAGAGAGAGAGAGACAGAGAGTGTGAGAGAAAAAGAGAGCGGGAGAGAATATAGAGAGAATGAAGAGAGAATATATAGAGAATATAGAGAGAATATAGAGAGAATATAGAGATAATAGAGAGAGAGTATAGAGATAATATAGAGAGAATATAGAGAGACTGAAGAGAGAATGAAGAGAGAATATAGAGAGAATATAGAGAGAATATAGAGATAATAAAGAGAGAGTGTAGAGAGAATATAGAGAGAATATAGAGATAATATATAGAGAATGTAGAGAGAATGAAGAGAGAATATATAGAGAATATATACAGAGAATATAGAGAGAGAATAGAGATAATATAGAGAGAATATAGAGATAATAAAGAGAGAATGAAGAGAGAATATAGAGAGAATATAGAGAGAATGAAGAGAGAATGAAGAGAGAATATAGAGAGAATATAGAGAGAATATAGAGATAAGAAAGAGAGAATGAAGAGAGAATATAGAGATAATATAGAGAGAATATCGAGAGAATATAGAGAGAATATAGAGAGAGTATAGAGAGAATATAGGGACAATAAAGAGATAATAAAGAGAGAATATAGAGAGAATATAAAGAGAATATAAAGAGAATATAGAGAATGAAGAGAGAATATATAGAGAATATAAAGAGAATATAGAGATAATAAAGAGATAATGAAGAGAGAATATAGAGAAAATATAGAGAGAATGAAGAGATAATATAGAGAGAATATAGAGAGAATGAAGAGATAATAAAGTGACTCAGTGTCAGATACAGTTACTAGAAGTCTTCAGAACGGTCTTGATCGGTCCTCGAACCCCTAACCTTTAACTTCTAACCCCTGACCTCTGACCTCTCATCTCCAGAAGAACGAGTGAAGAAGCTGCGTGGTACGATCCGGCGGAGCACGGAGACGGGCATCGCTGTGGAGATGAGGAACCGGGTCACGCGACAGGGCAGTAAGGAGTCCACCGACGGCAGCACCAACTCCAACAGCTCTGACGGAACGTACGCTACTCATATATTACTCGTTCTCTTACTGCTGTACGTGAGCGTTGTACCTGCCTGTACCCAGCGGCCTGCTGCAGCTGTGGTTCAGTCCATGTCGTAGCCCGAACTGTCTCCAGCTACTCTACTGCTACACGTCATTAAATCACACCATTCCATCCATCAATCACTCATTCTATTCCTTTCACTCTCTCTTTTTCTCTCTCTAGGTTTATCTTCCCCCCCACTCGCATGGGTCCAGAGAGCCAGTTTAGTGACTTTCTGGATGGACTAGGCCCCGCCCAGATCGTAGGCCGACAGACACTAGCCACACCCTCCATGGGTAAGTCAAATCATTGAAGTCTCTCTGTCTGAAAACAGCTTCTGTGATGTGATAACTTAATATATGCCAAGACGCCATTACCATAGCTCCTCCCCCCTCTGTGTTTGCTGATCGTCAGATACCAGGTGGTATATGAATATGGAGATGGCTCTACATTAGATACCAGGTGGTATATGAATATGGAGATGGCTCTACATTAGATACCAGGTGGTATATGAATATGGAGATGGCTCTACATTAGATACCAGGTGGTGTGTGAATATGGAGATGGCTCTACATTAGATACCAGGTGGTATATGAATATGGAGATTGCTCTACATTAGATACCAGGTGGTATATGAATATGGAGATGGCTCTACATTAGATACCAGGTGGTATATGAATATGGAGATTGCTCTACATTAGATACCAGGTGGTATATGAATATGGAGATGGCTCTACATTAGATACCAGGTGGTGTGTGAATATGGAGATGGCTCTACATTAGATACCAGGTGGTGTGTGAATATGGAGATGGCTCTACATATTTAATGAATTTTATGAAGGTATGTAAATATGCGTATTCTATGCCTAAATCACTTGGTAAATAATTGTGAGGACAGTGGAACAGACTACACGCTTTCTGTCTCTCCCTGCTGATCAACAGTGGTACTGCAGGCTGAAACTACACTTTCTGATCAGATACGACATGATAATATGGCCAGAATGTAACCTGATCTGACCCGGAGAAGGGTTCTGGCCTCTGATCTGACCCGGAGAAGGGTCCTGGCCTCTTATCTGACCTGGAGAAAGGTTCTGGCCTCTGATCTGACCTGGAGAAGGGTCCTGGCCTCGGTTCTGACCTGGAGAAGGGTTCTGGCCTCTGATCTGACCTGGAGAAGGGTTCTGGCCTCTGATCTGACCTGGAGAAGGGTCCTGGCCTCTGATCTGACCCGGAGAAGGGTTCTGGCCTCTGATCTGACCCGGAGAAGAGTTCTGGCCTCTGATCTGACCCGTAGAAGGGTTCTGGCCTCTGATCTGACCCGGAGAAGGGTCCTGGCCTCTTATCTGACCTGGAGAAAGGTTCTGGCCTCTGATCTGACCTGGAGAAGGGTCCTGGCCTCTGATCTGACCCGGAGAAGGGTTCTGGCCTCTGATCTGACCCGGAGAAGGGTTCTGGCCTCTGATCTGACCCGTAGAAGGGTTCTGGCCTCTGATCTGACCTGGAGAAGGGTTCTGGCCTCGGTTCTGACTTGGAGAAGGGTTCTGGCCTCTGATCTGACCTGGAGAAGGGTTCTGGCCTCTTATCTGACCCGGAGAAGGGTTCTGGCCTCTGATCTGACCCGGAGAAGGGTTCTGGCCTCTGATCTGACCCGGAGAAGAGTTCTGGCCTCTGATCTGACCCGGAGAAGGGTCCTGGCCTCTTATCTGACCTGGAGAAAGGTTCTGGCCTCTGATCTGACCTGGAGAAGGGTCCTGGCCTCGGTTCTGACCTGGAGAAGGGTTCTGGCCTCTGATCTGACCTGGAGAAGGGTTCTGGCCTCTTATTTGACCTGGAGAAAGGTTCTGGCCTCTGATCTGACCTGGAGAAGGGTCCTGGCCTCTGATCTGACCCGGAGAAGGGTTCTGGCCTCTGATCTGACCCGGATAAGGGTTCTGGCCTCTGATCTGACCCGTAGAAGGGTTCTGGCCTCTGATCTGACCTGGAGAAGGGTTCTGGCCTCTGATCTGACCCGGAGAAGGGTTCTGGCCTCTGATCTGACCCGGAGAAGGGTTCTGGCCTCTGATCTGACCCGTAGAAGGGTTCTGGCCTCTGATCTGACCTGGAGAAGGGTTCTGGCCTCGGTTCTGACTTGGAGAAGGGTTCTGGCCTCGGTTCTGACTTGGAGAAGGGTTCTGGCCTCTGATCTGACCTGGAGAAGGGTTCTGGCCTCTTATCTGACCCGGAGAAGGGTTCTGGCCTCTGATCTGACCCGGAGAAGGGTTCTGGCCTCTGATCTGACCCGGAGAAGAGTTCTGGCCTCTGATCTGACCCGGAGAAGGGTCCTGGCCTCTTATCTGACCTGGAGAAAGGTTCTGGCCTCTGATCTGACCTGGAGAAGGGTCCTGGCCTCGGTTCTGACCTGGAGAAGGGTTCTGGCCTCTGATCTGACCTGGAGAAGGGTTCTGGCCTCTTATTTGACCTGGAGAAAGGTTCTGGCCTCTGATCTGACCTGGAGAAGGGTCCTGGTCTCTGATCTGACCCGGAGAAGGGTTCTGGCCTCTGATCTGACCCGGATAAGGGTTCTGGCCTCTGATCTGACCCGTAGAAGGGTTCTGGCCTCTGATCTGACCTGGAGAAGGGTTCTGGCCTCTGATCTGACCCGGAGAAGGGTTCTGGCCTCTGATCTGACCCGGAGAAGGGTTCTGGCCTCTGATCTGACCCGTAGAAGGGTTCTGGCCTCTGATCTGACCTGGAGAAGGGTTCTGGCCTCGGTTCTGACTTGGAGAAGGGTTCTGGCCTCTGATCTGACCTGGAGAAGGGTTCTGGCCTCTTATCTGACCCGGAGAAGGTTTCTGGCCTCTGATCTGACCCGGAGAAGGGTTCTGGCCTCTGATCTGACCCGGAGAAGGGTTCTGGCCTCTGATCTGACCCGGAGAAGGGTCCTGGCCTCTTATCTGACCTGGAGAAAGGTTCTGGCCTCTGATCTGACCTGGAGAAGGGTCCTGGCCTCGGTTCTGACCTGGAGAAGGGTTCTGGCCTCTGATCTGACCTGGAGAAGGGTTCTGGCCTCTTATCTGACCTGGAGAAAGGTTCTGGCCTCTGATCTGACCTGGAGAAGGGTCCTGGCCTCTGATCTGACCCGGAGAAGGGTTCTGGCCTCTGATCTGACCCGGAGAAGGGTTCTGGCCTCTGATCTGACCCGTAGAAGGGTTCTGGCCTCTGATCTGACCTGGAGAAGGGTTCTGGCCTCTGATCTGACCCGGAGAAGGGTTCTGGCCTCTGATCTGACCCGTAGAAGGGTTCTGGCCTCTAACTAGGCACAGAGCTTTTCCTGGCCAGATTACTACATGCTAAGTAAAATCATCTGCCCCTAAACATGAGGAGTGTGTGTTTTCCTCCTGTAGGTGACATCCATGTGGGTATGGTGGACAGAGGAGGCCAGCTAGAGGTGGAGATCAACCAGGCCAGAGGACTGACCCCTAAACCAGGGTCAAAGAACATCCCAGGTACAACACAAAACTACAGAACTTTATTGTTCATTTAATCATCCCAGGCACTAAAAAAAACGTCATAACTTTATTGTTAATCACAGGTACAATTACAAACCTACGTAACTTTATTGTTCATTTGAGGTGCAATACAAACCTACATAACTTTATTGTTAATCACAGGTACAATTACAAACCCATGGAACTTTATTGTTCATTTGAGGTGCAATACAAACCTACATAACTTTATTGTTCATTTATTCATCACAGGTACAATACAAACCTACATAACTTTATTGTTCATCTCTGGTACAATACAAACCTACGTAACTTTATTGTTCATCTCTGGTACAATACAAACCTACATAACTTTATTGTTCATACCAGGTACGATACAAACCTACATAACTTTATTGTTCATACCAGGTACAATACAAACCTACATAACTTTATTGTTCATACCAGGTACAATACAAACCTACATAACTTTATGAAAAAGAAAGGAGGACCAAAGCACTCTTCATCAAATTAATTAACATGCCTTTATTTTAAAACAAATTTTTTTGGCTGCATGGCATTCGTCAGGAAGTTCAAAGATACGATAATTCTATGTCTTCTTTTTTATTGTTTTTTCCAATCAACCCTGAATGACGAGGGAGTGATTCCAGAATACATTCAGAAGTGAAATAGATATGTTATCGAGATGCATATTGAGGTTTAAAGTATTAGAGCTATTAGACACGACTAAGCCTTGAATAGGAGGGCAAAACGGTGAGAGTATAGTACACTAGATCACAGCCAACATGGACCACAGCAGTCCAATCATGGCAGAGGGCAATGTGTCCACAAGATGACAGCGAAGGGACCACAAAGACCCTACTTGAATGTTGAGAAATCCAGATCTTCATTTAAACCAGGGTACTTAGTGGCCTGTAGTTTGTAAATCCATATCTTTATTTAAACCAGGGGTATTTAGTGGCCTGTAGTTTGTAAATCCAGATCTTCATTTAAACCAGGGTACTTAGTGGCCTGTAGTTTGTAAATCCATATCTTTATTTAAACCAGGGTACTTAGTGGTCTGTAGTTTGTAAATCCAGATCTCCATTTAAACCAGGGTACTTAGTGGCCTGTAGTTTGTAAATCCCAAAACGTTCCCTTTAGTTGAGCTGTTTTACCCCCTGTTTTACACCAATCACCTACGAGTAGAGGGAGGAGGAAGGACCTCAGCTATAGGCTCTCCATCTTATTTTGGATGTGAGACATGTCCCTGTGTGTGTCTGTATCCCCTCTATCTCTCCTTACCTCCTACATGTCCCTGTGTGTGTCTGTATCCCCTCTCTATCCCTCCTTACCTCCTACATGTCCCTGTGTGTGTCTGTATCCCCTCTCTATCGCTCCTTACCTCCCTCTGGCCCCCCTTACCTCTTACATGTCCCTGTGTGTGAGAGTGTGTGTCTGTATCCCCTCTCTATCCCTCCTTACATCCCTCTATCGCTCCTTACCTACCTACCTCCATCCCACCTTTCCTCTCTCTAGCCCCTCCATACCTCCCTCTAGCCCCTCCTTACCCCCCTATCCCTCCTTACCTCCCTCAATCCCCTCCTTACCTCCCTCTATCCCCTCCTTACCTCCCTCTATCTCTTCCTTACCTCCCTCTATCCCCTCCTTACCTCCCTCTATCCCCCCTTACCTCCCTCTATCTCCTCCTTACCTCCCTCTATCCCCCCTTACCTCCCTCTATCCCCTCCTTACCTCCCTCTATCCCCTCCTTTCCTCCCTATATCCCCTCCTTACCTCCCTATATCCCCTCCTTACCTCCTTCTATCCCCTCCTTACCTCCCTATATCCCCTCCTTACCTCCCTATATCCCCTCCTTACCTCCCTCTATCCCCTCCTTTCCTCCCTATATCCCCTCCTTACCTCCCTATATCTCCTCCTTACCCCCCTCTATCCCCCCTTACCTCCCTCTATCCCTCCTTACCTCCCTCTATCTCCTCCTTACCTCCCTCTATCCCTCCTTACCTCCCTCTATCTCCTCCTTACCTCCTTCTATCCCCTCCTTACCCCCCTCTATCCCCCCTTACCTCCCTCTATTCCTCCTTACCTCCCTCTATCTCCCCCTTACCTCCCTCTATCCCTCCTTTCCTCTCTCTTTCCTTACCTCCCTCTAGCCCCTCCTTACCTCCCTCTAGCCCCCCCTTACCTCTTACATGTCCCTGTCTGTGAGAGTGTGTGTCTGTATCCCCTCTCTATTCTCCTTACCTCCCTCTAGCCCCTCCTTACCTCCCTCTATCCCCTCCTTACCTCCCTCTATCTCCTCCTTACCTCCTTCTATCCCCTCCTTACCTCCCTCTATCCCTCCTTACCTCCCTCTATCCCTCATTACCTACCTCCATCCCTCCTTTCCTCTCTCTTTCCTTACCTCCCTCTAGCCCCCCCTTACCTCTTACATGTCCCTGTCTGTGAGAGTGTGTGTCTGTAACCCTTCTCTATTCTCCTTACCTCCTTCTAGCCCCTCCTTACCTCCCTCTATCCCTCCTTACCTCCCTTTAGCCCCTCCTTACCTCCATCCCAAGGGGGGGGGGGGGGGGGGGGAGTACGGCCTCGAGACATACATTTTAAATAAAAAAAATAAAAAATGTAACCTTTTTTTTTACCTTTTTTTCTCCCCAAATTTTTATCGAAGTCGGATCTGTATTGATGCCTCAAGCATTGCAGTGCCTTAGACCCCTGAGGCCCACCCCTTCTCTAATAGAGGCCGGAATGTGATCAATACCCATAGCTTGTAGGGAGGCACGGTTGCCATGGTGCCTTGCCGTCATTGTAGCGCATCACTTTGGATCGTTCCACCATTTATTGTTCATTATAATTTGAATGTTCTCTGCTTCAGCGCTGTATCTTTGTACTGGTGAATCACGAGGAACCACCCCCCCCCCCACCCCCCACCCCCCACCACCCTCCACAACAAGTCATCTGGTGGAAACGCAATTTTTTTAAACATCTGTAGGTGATTCAACCTAAATTAACACTGATCTCACTGACGCACATCAAACTTTAATTAAAATAACTTGTTGTTCATTTCTTGTGCACGGACTAGTCACAGGTTAGATTTGAATAGAAAAAAAACTTTATTGTTCATCCTGACCAGTCACAGAGGTTAATTTCCAGCATAAATTTCCTGCAGCGACCTACGTGAAGGTGTATGTGTTGGAGAATGGGGCGTGTCTGGCTAAGAAGAAGACCAGAGTGGTGAAGAAGACTCTAGACCCGTTATACCAACAGGCCCTGCTGTTTGAAGAGAGTCCTCAGGCCAAAGTCCTCCAGGTTAATACCTATATTAATTATATAATATGATCTAGTGATTTGAGAACTCCATGTGCTCATCTTACATGGCCAGATATATTGTATTTCACTACTAGATCTGTATTTAATGACTTATAGTTTATTCGGAAAGTGTTCAGACCCCTGGATTTTTTTCTACGTTACAACCTCAACCTAAAATGGATTAAATGATATGTTTTACCTCATCAATCTACACACAATACCCCATAATGACATCACAATACCCCTTAATGACATCACAATACCCCATAAGAACATCACAATACCCCATAATGACATCACAATACCCCATAAGGACATCACAATACCCCATAATAACATCACAATACCCCATAATGACATCACAATACCCCATAATGACATCACAATACCCCATAATGACATAACAATACCCCATAATGACATCACAATACCCCATAAGAACATCACAATACCCCATAATGACATCACAATACCCCATAATGACATCACAATACCCCATAATGACATCACACCCCATAAGGACATCATAATACCCCATAATGACATAACAATACCCCATAATGACATCACAATACCCCATAAGAACATCACAATACCCCATAATGACATCACAATACCCCATAATGACATCACAATACCCCATAATGACATCACACCCCATAAGGACATCATAATACCCCATAATGACATCGCAATACCCCATAATGACATCACAATACCCCATAATGACATCACAATACCCCATAAGGACATCACAATACCCCATAATGACATCACAATACCCCATAAGGACATCACAATACCCCATAATGACATCACAATACCCCATAATGACATCACAATACCCCATAATGACATCACAATACCTCATAATGACATCACAATACCCCATAATGGCATCAAAATGCCCCATAATGACATCACAATACCCCATAATGACATCACAATACCCCATAATGACATCACAATACCCCATAATGACATCACAATACCCCATAATGACATCACAATACCCCATAATGACACCACAATACCCCATAATGACATCACAATACCCCATAATGACATCACACCCCATAAGGACATCACAATACCCCATAATGACATCACAATACCCCATAATGACATCACACCCCATAAGGACATCACAATAACCCATAATGACATCACAATACCCCATAATGACATCACAATACCCCATAATGACATCACAATACCCCATAATGACATCACACCCCTTAAGGACATCACAATACCCCATAATGACATCACACTACCCATAATGACATCACAATACCTCATAATGACATCACAATACCTCATAATGACATCACAATACCTCATAATGACATCAAAATACCCCATAATGACATCACAATACCTCATAATGACATCACAATACCTCATAATGACATCACGACATCACACCCATAAGGACATCACAATACCCCATAATGACATCACACCCCATAATGACATCACAATACCCCATAATGACATCACAATAACCCATAATGACATCACAATACCCCATAAGGACATCACAATAACCCATAATTACATCACAATACCACATAATGACATCACAATACCCCATAATGACATCACAATACCCCATAATGACATCACAATACCTCATAATGACATCACAATACCTCATAATGACATCACAATACCGCATAATGACATCACTATACCCCATAATGACATCACAATACCCCATAATGACATCACACCCCATAATGACATCACGATACCCCATAATGACATCACAATACCCCATAATGACATCACAATACCCCATAATGACATCACAATACCGCATAATGACATCACAATACCGCATAATGACATCACAATACCCCATAATGACATCACAATACCCCATAATGACATCATAATACCCCATAATGACATCACAATACCTCATAATGACATCACAATACCCCATAATGACATCATAATACCCCATAATGACATCACAATACCGCATAATGACATCACAATTCCTCATAATGACATCACAATACCCCATAATGACATCACAATACCGCATAATCGCATCACAATACCACATAATGACATCACAATACCGCATAATGACATCACAATACCCCATAATGACATCATAATACCCCATAATGACATCACAATACCGCATAATGACATCACAATACCTCATAATGACATCACAATACCCCATAATGACATCACAATACCACATAATGACATCACAATACCGCATAATGACAAAGCGAAAACAGTTTTTTTAGATATTTTTGCAAATCTATTAAAATAAAAAAACAGAAATACCTTATTTACATCAGTATTCAGACCCTTTGCTATGAGACTCTAATTTGAGCTCGGGTGCATCCTGTTTCCATTGATCATCCTTGAGATGTTTCTACAACTTGATTGGAGTCCACCTGTGGTAAATTAATTTGATTGGACATGATTTGGAAAGGCGCACACCTGTCTATATAAAAGGTCCCACAGCATGTCAGAGCAAAAATCAACAGGTTGAAGGAATTGTCCGTAGAGCCACGAGACAGGATTGTGTCGAGGTACAGATGGCTCCAAAACATTCTGCAGCACTGAAGGTCCCCAAGAACACAGTGGCCTCCATCATTCTTAAATGGAAGAAGTTTGGGACGACCAAGACAAACTTATGCAAAAGTGATATTTACTTTTTTTTTTTATTTGCAAAAATTATAAAAACCTGTTTTTGCTTTGTCATTATGGGGATTTATGTGTAGGCTGACGAGGGGGAAAAAATGATTTAATACATTTTAGAATAAGAATGTACCGTAACAAAATGTGGAAAAAGTCAAGGGGCCTGAATACTTTCCAAAATGCATTGTAATTTTCTTGAATCTCTTGCAGCGATACAATATTTTGGTTAGCTAATCAAAGCATTGACTTAATTTCCTCTCTCTCTCTCTCTCTCTCTCTCTCTCTCTGTCTCTCCCTCCCTCTCCCTCTCCCTCTCTCTCTCCCTCTCTCCCTCTCTCTCTCTCTCTCTCTCTCTCTCTCTCTCTCTCTGTCTCTCTCTCTCTCTCTCTCTCTCTCTCCCTCTCTCTCTCTCTCTCTCCCTCTCTCTCTCTCCCAGGTGATTGTGTGGGGTGACTATGGGCGGATGGACCACAAGTGTTTCATGGGCATGGCTCAGATCATGCTGGATGAGTTGGACCTTGGTGCCACGGTGAGCGGATGGTACAAGCTGTTCCCCACCTCGTCTCTGGCTGACATCGGACCCCTCACACGACGACTGTCCCAGTCCTCACTGGAGAGCTGTGCCACCAGCCCCTCCTGTAGCTAGACAGAGAGAACTATATAGTACACACACACACACACACACACACACACACACACACACACACACACACACACACACACAGATCCTCAGATCCATCCCCATAACTACGTCAGATAACATGATTTACCAGAGCATAGCATTATAGTAGCGTTACTTACTGCCCAATATCCCTGTCCCCTGTTCCCTGTCCCATTTCAGAATCCCTGTCCACTGCCTCCTGTCCCGTCTCAGAATCCCTGTCCCCTGTTCCCTGTCCCATTTCAGAATCCCTGTCCCCTGCCTCCTGTCCCGTCTCAGAATCCCTGCCCCCTGCCTCCTGTCCCATTTCAGAATCCCTGTCCCCTGCCTCCTGTCCCGTCTCAGAATCCCTGTCCCCTCTCAGAATCCCTGTCCCCTCTCAGAATCCCTGTCCCCTGCCTCCTGTCCCGTCTCAGAATCCCTGTCCCCTGTCCCCTGTCCCATTTCAGAATCCCTGTCCCCTGCCTCCTGTCCCGTCTCAGAATCCCTGTCCCATTTCAGAATCCCTGTCCCCTGCCCCCTGTCCCATCTCAGAATCTCTGTCCCCTCTCAGAATCCCTGTCCCCTGTCCCATATAAGAATCCCTGTCCCATCTCAGAATCCCTGTCCCATCTCAGAATCCCTGTCCCATCTCAGAATCCCTGCCCCCTCTCAGAATCCCTGTCCCCTCTCAGAATCCCTGTCCCCTGTCCCATCTCAGAATCCCTGTCCCCTCTCAGAATCCCTGTCCCATCTCAGAATCCCTCTCCCCTGCCCCCTGTCCCGTCTCAGAATCCCTGTCCCATCTCAGAATCCCTGTCCCATCTCAGAATCCCTGTCCCATCACAGAATCCCTGTCCCATCTCAGAATCCCTGTCCCATCTCAGAATCCCTGTCCCATCTCAGAATCCCTGTCCCCTGTCCCATCTCAGAATCCCTGTCCCATCTCAGAATCCCTGCCCCCTGTCCCCTGTCCCCTCTCAGAATCCCTGTCCCATCTCAGAATCCCTGTCCCCTGTCCCCTCTCAGAATCCCTGTCCCATCTCAGAATCCCTGTCCCCTGTCCCATCTCAGAATCCCTGTCCCATCTCAGAATCCCTGCCCCCTGTCCCCTGTCCCTTCTCAGAATCCCTGTCCCATCTCAGAATCCCTGTCCCCTGTCCCCTCTCAGAATCCCTGTCCCATCTCAGAATCCCTGTCCCCTGTCCCATCTCAGAATCCCTGTCCCATCTCAGAATCCCTGTCCCCTGTCCCATCTCAGAATCCCTGTCCCCTGTCCTGTATCAGAATCCCTGTCCCATCTCAGAATCCCTGTCCCCTCTCAGAATCCCTGTCCCCTCTCAGAATCCCTGCCTCCTGTCCCGTCTCAGAATCCCTGCCCCGTTGAGTGGATGCCCCATTCGACATTCCCTGATCCCAGAATTCCAAGGTTGTGTCCCAAAATGGCAGCCTATTCCCTCTATAGTTAACTACTACTGACCAGAGGGAAAAGGGTGCCATTTGGGACACAAGTCAAGGCACTACTTCTCATCCCAGGGTCAGGTCATTCCGAAACCAGTTTTTAAACTCTCTATGCCAAACTAAGAAGAAAAACGACTTTATTTTTTAAAACCAAAGCAATTTTTATTGTTACTATCAGGAGTGCTAGTTATACAATATCTACGTATTGATATGTAGCAGAGTCTATGAGTTAGAAGGAATGCAAACATTGTGTTTAAGCTCTTCTAAAAACACACAGGCTGAACAGGAGAAAGAAAGGCCACGTTATTAACACAAATCGACAGGATGTTTACATAATCACTATTATGTGAGGTAGCAGCGCTAATCTTCTCATTTTCACAAGCCAGAGTTAATAAGTATATAGATGTTAGATAGATAAAATATAGAGATGTGTGTTCATGTGTGTGTTGGCTGCATCCTACACGTTTGCTTGCAACCCTTATTGAGACATTTTAAAGTTTTTTTGTTGTTGTTTTTTTTGCTTGCCTTTAAGACTCTAATCAGATATGTAGATGCTACTTTATTTATTTAGCTAATCAGTCACTGTCTAAAGAACATGAAGAACGTAACACTCGAGTTTTAGGAGATGGAGGGACATCGTTTCCATACAGAACAAACAAATTCCAAACCTACCAGCAATCTCTCGTAAACAAGCGGCGTTGTGGGACACAGGAGGACCAACTGACAAACTGACAGGAACCATTCTCCTCCTTCCGCAAGAGCATTGAACTCAAAGGCTTCTGGGTAGTCTGGGCTATAGTCGTCGGTCATTGTAGACCCTGTTAGTACGAACCACACTGGACTTCATATCCCAGAGGCGATACTGTTTGCTTCTGCCCCACAACATGTCTACTGTAAAGACCAGCACCTTTTGGATCAACTTCCTCTTGATTTCCTGTTTAAGTTTCTTATCTTCACTTCCTGTTTCTGACCGTAATTAGGAAGTGGGAAGCATTGGTAAGATAGAAGTCTTTCTGATGTCTGTGGTAGGATCTCCCACCCAGGACACACCCACGCATGGATGTCCCCCAAAACACATAGGCCGGTGTCTGATTAATGGGTACTGACTGCCACCTGGGTCAACATTACACTTTAGCCCCTGAGGTTATGTGGTCACGTCACTGTTCTCTCAGCAATGTAAACCCCAGCAGCACAGATATATATTGTATTCTCAAGTACCTTCAACAACCAGTAGATGGCGTCTGATTAGTTCCTGTTCAACCAGTAGATGCCATCTGATTAGTTCCTGTTCAACCAGTAGTTGACATCTGATTAGTTCCTGTTCAACCAGTAGTTGACATCTGATTAGTTCCTGTTCAACCAGTAGATGGCGTCTGATTAGTTCCTGTTCAACCAGTAGATGCCATCTGATTAGTTCCTGTTCAACCAGTAGATGGCGTCTGATTAGTTCCTGTTCAACCAGTAGATGACATCTGATTAGTTCCTGTTCAACCAGTAGTTGACATCTGATTAGTTCCTGTTCAAACAGTAGATGACATCTGATTAGTTCCTGTTCAAACAGTAGTTGACATCTGATTAGTTCCTGTTCAACCAGTAGTTGACATCTGATTAGTTCCTGTTCAAACAGTAGATGACATCTGATTAGTTCCTGTTCAAACAGTAGATGACATCTGATTAGTTCCTGTTCAAACAGTAGTTGACATCTGATTAGTTCCTGTTCAACCAGTAGTTGACATCTGATTAGTTCCTGTTCAAACAGTAGTTGACATCTGATTAGTTCCTGTTCAAACAGTAGATGACATCTGATTAGTTCCTGCACAAGCTCAAACTCAAAGTGTATTGTGATCTCATTTGCTGATATGGACATTTCTCCTAGTCAACAGTTTCGCATATCATCATGGGATCTGGACACACCGATCACTTATTGGCCAGGACTCTTATACCTCTTCTTAAATCAGCCCTCTCTAAATTCTTATTGATTGCTGCTACACGCACACAATCATGTGATTATTGTGAATAAGTCAGATTAATATAATAGTTTGTTTAAGTGTTTACATGCTTTGTAAGAAGAACAATTTCCCTAATAATCCCGTTTACATGGACACATCTGAAATCAGACTAGACGATGGGATTTTGTTGATAAAAACAGGAACATTTCCAATCCAAATAATTGTTCTACCAGAGCAACCGGGTTATTTTTGCAAAAGCCAATTTGATTCTGAGCATGGACATATAACGTTTGTTTGTCAAAACCATTTCTAAGATGATACATACTACTACATAGGTTTTTCTGTGTTCACTCATACATAAAAGGAGGGCTTGAGCTGCTGGCAGATCAAATACACAGCTGGAACAACGCCGATTCAGCCGTCCCAATAATTTGAACGTTTGCTCAGAAAATCAGGAAATGCTTACTTCGATTTTAACCGTACACCGATTAAGATAGTAATGTGTGTACATGCTTTTTCCATACTCGACCTTCTGCCATAATGAGTTGAATATGGCATCTGTTCGGGCAATACTTTTTGGGGTGGAAGGTAGCCTAGTGGTTAGAGCAGGTAGCCTAGTGGTTAGTGGAAGGTAGCCTAGTGGTTAGAGGCAGGTAACCTAGTGGTTAGAGCAGGTAGCCTAGTGGTTAGAGGCAGGTAGTCTAGTGGTTAGAGGCAGGTAGCCTAGTGGTTAGAGCAGGTAGCCTAGTGATTAGAGCAGGTAGCCTAGTGGTTAGAGCAGGTAGTCTGGTGGTTAGAGCAGGTAGCCTAGTGGTTAGAGCAGGTAGCCTAGTGGTTAGAGGCAGGTAGCCTAGTGGTTAGAGCAGGTACCCTAGTGGTTAGAGCAGGTAGTCTGGTGGTTAGAGCAGGTAGTCTGGTGGTTAGAGCAGGTAGCCTAGTGGTTAGAGGCAGGTAGCCTAGTGGTTAGAGCAGGTAGCCTAGTGGTTAGAGGCAGGTGGCCTAGTGGTTAGATCAGGTAGCCTAGTGGTTAGAGCAGGTAGTCTAGTGGTTAGAGCAGGTAGCCTAGTGGTTAGAGCAGGTAGCCTAGTGGTTAGAGGCAGGTAGTCTAGTGGTTAGAGGCAGGTAGTATATTGGGTAGAGCAGGTAGCCTAGTGGTTAGAGGAAGGTAGTCTAGTGGTTAGAGCAGGTAGCCTAGTGGTTAGAGCAGGTAGCCTAGTGGTTAGAGGCAGGTAGCCTAGTGGTTAGAGGCAGGTAGCCTAGTGGTTAGAGCAGGTAGCCTAGTAGTTAGAGGAGACAGGTAGCCTAGTGGTTAGAGCAGGTAGCCTAGTGGTTAGAGCAGGTAGTCTAGTGGTTAGAGGCAGGTAGTCTAGTGGTTAGAGGCAGGTAACCTAGTGGTTAGAGCAGGTAGCCTAGTGGCTAGAGCAGGTAGCCTAGTGGTTAGAGCAGGTAGTCTAGTGGTTAGAGCAGGTAGCCTAGTGGCTAGAGCAGGTAGTCTAGTGGTTAGAGCAGGTAGCCTAGTGGTTAGAGCAGGTAGTCCAGTGGTTAGAGCAGGTAGCCTAGTGGTTAGAGCAGGTAGTCTAGTGGTTAGAGCAGGTAGTCTAGTGGTTAGAGGCAGGTAGCCTAGTGGTTAGAGCATTGGGCCAGTAACCAGCAGGTAGCCTAGTGGTTAGAGCAGGTAGCCTAGTGGTTAGAGCATTGGGCCAGTAACCAGCAGGTAGCCTAGTGGTTAGAGCAGGTAGCCTAGTGGTTAGAGCATTGGGCCAGTAACCAGCAGGTAGCCTAGTGGTTAGAGCAGGTAGCCTAGTGGTTAGAGTGTTGGGCCAGTAACCAGCAGGTAGCCTAGTGGTTAGAGGCAGGTAGCCTAGTGGTTAGAGGCAGGTAGCCTAGTGGTTAGAGGCAGGTAGCCTAGTGGTTAGAGCAGGTAGCCTAGTGGTTAGAGGCAGGTAGCCTAGTGGTTAGAGGCAGGTAGCCTAGTGGTTAGAGCAGGTAGCCTAGTGGTTAGAGCAGGTAGCCTAGTAGTTAGAGCATTGGGCCAGTAACCAGCAGGTAGCCTAGTGGTTAGAGCAGGTAGCCTAGTGGTTAGAGTGTTGGGCCAGTAACTGAAAGGTTGCTGGATTGAATCCCCGAGCTGACGAGGTAAAAAATAATGTCGCTCTGCCCCCTGAACAGGCAGTTAATTAACCCACTGTTCCTAGGCTGTCATTGAAAATAAGAATTTGTTCTTAACTGACTTGCCTAGTTAAATAAAACAACAAATTAAATATCACATTATTTGTGTGCATGTAAATGTACTCAATGTTTCTAATGTCCTATGCTAGTTGGCTGCAATGACCAAACTTCCATCGTGAAAAAATATTTCAACAAATGTTGTTAACGCTGTTGATTGACTGAATTTCAGTTCAGAGTTAAATTTATCACATGCTTTCATGGAGACATTGCATACTCAACAAATAATGTCATGAAGGAATTCTTCACGCAGTAGCTTTTATTTTGTGACCAGGAGGAATATCATTGAGACCAAACATGCCCATTTAAGATGAAGGCTGGCATACCGTAAACAATCTTTAGTGGTTCTGTAGATACCGGCCATTGGAACCTGTTGTGATGAGAGATTCTGGAGACACTGGCCATTGGAACCTGTTGTGGAGAGAGATTCTGTAGACTCTGGCCATTGGAACCTGCTGTTGAGAGAGATTCTGTAGACTCTGGCCATTGGAACCTGCTGTTGAGAGAGATTCTGTAGACTCTGGCCATTGGAACCTGCTGTTGAGAGAGATTCTGTAGACTCTGGCCATTGGAACCTGCTGTTGAGAGAGATTCTGTAGACTCTGGCCATTGGAACCTGCTGTTGAGAGAGATTCTGTAGATACTGGCCATTGGAACCTGCTGTTGAGAGAGATTCTGGAGACACTGGCCATTGGAACCTGCTGTGGAGAGAGATTCTGTAGACACTGCCCATTGGAACCTGTTGTGGAGAGAGATTCTGTAGATACTGGCCATTGGAACCTGCTGTGGAGAGAGATTCTGTAGACACTGCCCATTGGAACCTGTTGTGGAGAGAGATTCTGTAGATACTGGCCATTGGAACCTGCTGTAGAGAGAGATTCTGGAGACACTGGCCATTGGAACCTGCTGTAGAGAGAGATTCTGGAGACACTGGCCATTGGAACCTGCTGTAGAGAGAGACAGACAAAGACATTCCGGGAACGCTTTAAACTCTGTTCAAGAATAGCATTTGACATTCTTATCAAATGTCTTATCTCACAGTTTTGTCAGCACTTTATCGTTAGTGTTGATTGTTATATTTAGTCAGGGCTATGGAGCACTTTTTAACTCAATCAGTGAATAATGTACTGTCATGTTTATGAAGTAGTTTTAAATGTACTTTATTTATATATATATATATATATATTATGTGGACAGCTGGCACAACGTATTTGTATTTGTTTTCTTCAACGAAATGCACGAGTGACTGCTGATAGAAACACAAATATGTTTATTGGAAAGAGGAGAGGAAAGGAAAAAAGACAAACGCAACGAAACTTCTATTGAAATAACTTTAAAACTGTTTAAATGAAAACAAGAACAGCTGGATCTTTAGTCCCATTGAACTATTGAAAATGTCTCTATAGATATTTTGCGATTGACATGTTTGGGAACTCGTATGAGGTTGCATGGCTCCCGTAAATATATATTGAGTAGCTAGTAGCTACACAATTTTCACAACAGAACTTAAGAAGTTTGAAAAGAGGAAGAGTGTGAATGTATAGTACCAGTCAAAAGTCAAACGAGTCTACAAAAGCTGTCATCAAGGCAAAAAGGTGGCTACTTTGAAGAATCTCAAATATAAAAATTATATTTTGATTTGTTTAACACTTTTTTTTGGTTGCTACATGATTCCGTATGTGTTATTTCATAGTTTTGATGTCTTAAATATTATTATACAATGTAGAAAAATAGTAATAAAAAAAATTACGAAAAACTCTGCAATGAGTAGGTGTGTCCAAACTGTTGACTGGTACTATATGTGTCCCCTAATATAAAGAGACTGCTCCTTTTCATAAGTATATAAGGTCTTTTCCGAGCGTGTCCGAAATGGAGGCCATTATTGCTACCAACAAAGGAACAGTGTTGACATATTGCTTTTCTCCAAAAGTATAGTAGTAGTAGTGTGATTTGTCTTTGAAATGATATGTATTGCTTGAACTATGTGATGTTTATTAATTCAAAGATCAGACAGAAGGGCCAAAGGTCATATGTCAGCTACTGAAGAATGTGTAGTTATTTGTTATTAGGGCCACCTGTAAATTCTACTTCACTCGAGTTGTGGCACAATTACCTGTTAGTAGAAAACCCAAGCATTGATATATGCTGAGTTGCAGACGTGGTCAGGCATTGTTACGTTGGTTCATTTTACTTTACAGTCCACCTGGTGTATTCTTACATTTACATGGTCAAACGTTGGGTTTCTTTGGTACCAGTAACACAAATGTTTTGAATAATTTTTATTAAGTACCATGCAGAAAAACTGGCTTAACTGAAAGCACCAAGACTGTTAAAATGAAGCAACAGGACTGTAAAGTAAAGCAACATGACTGTAAAGTAAAGCAACAGGACTGTAAAGCAACAGGACTGTTAAAGTGAAGCAACAGGACTGTAAAGTAAAGCAACAGGACTGTAAAGCAACAGGACTGTTAAAGTGAAGCAACAGGACTGTAAAGTGAAGCCACAGGACTGTAAAGTTAAGCAACAGGACTGTAAAGTAAAGCAACAGGACTGTAAAGGGAAGCAACAGGACTGTAAAGCAACAGGACTAAAGTGAAGCAACAGGACTGTAAAGTAAAGCAACAGGACTGTAAAGCAACAGGACTGTAAAGCAACATGACTGTAAAGTAAAGCAACATGACTGTAAAGTAAAGCAACATGACTGTACAGTAAAGCAACAGGACTGTAAAGTACAGCAACATGACTGTAAAGCAACAGGACTGTAAAGCAACAGGACTGTAAAGCAACAGGACTGTAAAGTGAACCAACAGGACTGTAAAGTAAAGCAACAGGACTGTAAAGTAAAGCAACAGGACTGTAAAGCAACAGGACTGTAAAGTAAACCAACAGGACTGTAGAGTAAAACAACAGGACTGTAAAGTAAAGCAACAGGACTGTGAAGTGAACCAACAGGACTGTAAAGTAAAGCAACAGGACTGTAAAGCAACAGGACTGTAAAGTAAAGCTACAGGACTGTAAAGTAGAGCAACAGGACTGTTAAGCAGCAGGACTGTAAAGTAAACCAACATGACTGTAAAGTAAAGCAACAGGACTGTAAAGTAAAGCAACAGGACTGTAAAGTAAAGCAACAGGACTGTTAAGGTGAAGCAACAGGACTGTAAAGTAAAGCAACAGGACTGTAAAGTAAAGCAACAGGACTGTGAAGTGAACCAACAGGACTGTAAAGTAAAGCAACAGGACTGTAAAGCAACAGGACTGTAAAGTAGAGCAACAGGACTGTTAAGCAGCAGGACTGTAAAGTAAACCAACAGGACTTTAGAGTAAAGCAACAGGACTGTAAAGTAAAGCAACAGGACTGTGAAGTGAACCAACAGGACTGTAAAGTAAAGCAACAGGACTGTAATGCAACGGGACTGTAAAGCAACAGGACTGTAAAGTAAAGCAACAGGACTGTTAAGTAAAGCAACAGGACTGTTAAAGGAAAGCAACAGGACTGTAAAGTAAAGCAACAGGACTGTAAAGCAACAGGACTGTAAAGTAAAGCAACAGGACTGTTAAGTAAAGCAACAGGACTGTAAAGTAAAGCAACAGGACTGTAAAGCAACAGGACTGTAAAGTAAAGCAACAGGACTGTTAAGTAAAGCAACAGGACTGTAAAGTAAAGCAACAGGACTGTTAAGTAAAGCAACAGGACTGTTAAAGGAAAGCAACATGACTGTAAAGTAAAGCAACAGGACTGTAAAGCAACATGACTGTAAAGTAAAGCAACAGGACTGTAAAGCAACAGGACTGTAAAGTAAAGCAACAGGACTGTAAAGTAAAGCAACAGGACTGTTAAAGGAAAGCAACAGGACTGTAAAGTAAAGCAACAGGACTGTAAAGCAACAGGACTGTAAAGTAAAGCAACAGGACTGTTAAAGGAAAGCAACAGGACTGTAAAGTAAAGCAACAGGACTGTAAATCAACAGGACTGTAAAGCAAAAGGACTGTAAAGTAAAGCAACAGGACTTTAAAGTAAAGCAACAGGACTGTAAAGTAAAGCAACAGGACTGTAAAGTGAACCAACAGGACTGTAAAGTAAAGCAACAGGACTGTAAAGCAACAGGACTGTAAAGCAACAGGACTGTAAAGTGAACCAACAGGACTGTAAAGTAAAGCAACAGGACTGTAAAGTAAAGCAACAGGACTGTAAATCAACAGGACTGTAAAGTAAAGCAACAGGACTGTAAAGTAAAGCAACAGGACTGTAAAGTAAAGCAACAGGAATGTAAAGTAAAGAAACAGGACTGTTAAAGGAAAGCAACAGGACTGTAAAGTAAAGCAACAGGACTGTAAAGCAACAGGACTGTAAAGTAAAGCAACATGACTGTTAAAGGAAAGCAACAGGACTGTAAAGTAAAGCAACAGGACTGTAAAGCAAAAGGACTGTAAAGTAAAGCAACAGGACTGTAAAGTAAAGCAACAGGACTGTAAAGTAAAGCAACAGGACTGTAAAGTGAACCAACAGGACTGTAAAGTAAAGCAACATGACTGTAAAGCAACAGGACTGTAAAGCAACAGGACTGTAAAGTGAACCAACAGGACTGTAAAGTAAAGCAACAGGACTGTAAAGTAAAGCAACAGGACTGTAAATCAACAGGACTGTAAAGTAAAGCAACAGGACTGTAAAGTAAAGCAACAGGACTGTAAAGTAAAGCAACAGGAATGTAAAGTAAAGCAACAGGACTGTAAAGCAACAGGACTGTAAAGTAAAGCAACAGGACTGTAAAGCAACAGGACTGTAAAGTAAAGCAACAGGACTGTTAAAGGAAAGAGTTTTATGTATCAGGTAGAGCATCTCTGCTGAAAGGGGATGATGGTCTTTGTGAGTGAGTTGAGCTGGGTGACGTCATGACATCGAGTCCTAGTCAGAAGGATGACCTTAGCACACCCCCAGATGGATTGAATGGGAATAGGGTGAAGTTGCTCCTAGACACTGATCTTGGTTCAGTTTAGCATTTCCCCCACTAATGGTTAAGGTTAGGGAATGGGAAGCTGATCCTAGATCTGTACCCAGGGGAAACTTCACCTTGGAGCTGGATGGATGGTTGTAGAGTGTTGATGTCTTCATTCAAGCAAAAATGGATTGTCAACACAGGGTTTGATGAGAGTGATTTAGTGAGAAGAAGCATATGTGTGAGTGTGTGAGAGACATAGCAGAGAGGCTGACAATCAGAAAGGGGAAAAAGTGGATGGAATTACAGGTAGTTTGTTTGTATTTTCGTGCATGGCTTGGCATGTGACGGAATGTTGATGCTCCTGAACAGGGAGTTAGAATGAACGGGGTATATTGACTATTTGCAGCTATGCTTTGTCAATGTTGAAGAGCCAGATATATTCTCCTGCATCTGTTTAGCCACAGCTTTAAGATACTACACAGTGAAGTGGTGAATGTCTCCCCCATACACTGACGATGTCTCCTGTCGTGGTTAAATAAGAGCCATTTTTATAGAGATTATTTCATTGTTTTGTTTTGTTTTGTTGTTGCTTGAAATGTAACCGTTCACGAGCTTGCTCTCTTCTAGAATGTTCACTTAGACATGTTCTAGAACTTTTCTCAGTGTTCTGAGCGACTGGTTTATTAATGTCTGAAACCAACTACAAATGTTTTGTCTTTTAATGAGTATTATGCTGCCATTTTATTTTTGTAAATGATGGGAGAAAATCAATTTTAGATGAACGAGTTATGGAACCATGACTGCAAGGTGATGATGAGGAAATGTGTATTTATATTCTCGTTTAAAAAAAATTAGGGCTTTGTCCAGTTTACAGTGGCCTTATTTTCGTTAGGAGACGTTACTCTACTGTTGTAGCACTGGTACACGATTGAAAGTTTGAACAAAACACCTTTTTAAAAAGTAAACAAAACAAGTATTTTTCTTGAAATACTGTTACTGAAGTATCTCTCTGTAAATGTCTAGTTTTCTGAATGTATTTGTTCATCCTGACACCATAGTGTAGCTGTTTGTTATATGCCGTTTCACTGCAGTCTTTTTCTCCAGGCTGACTCACCTGTATCGGTTCAGTCGCTGTTATCCTGTATCTTTGGTTATTTATTTAACAAGAACAGGCTCTGTGGTTTGACCTTTAACCTAGGCATGAATAAGGCATATGATCTGGGCAAATGTAGTGATTTATTTAATGTTGAATTTAGACGATATCCGATCCACTGAATTAACACGTTTTATATTATTTATTTATTTTTTAAATCAAGATAAATTTACCATTTTATTATTTATTATTTATTTTTATTTTTTAAATCAAGATAAATTTACCATTTTATTATTTATTATTTATTTTTATTTTTTAAATCAAGATAAATTTACCATTTTATTATTTATTATTTATTTTTATTTTTTAAATCAAGATAAATTTACCATTTTATTATTTATTATTTATTTTAATTTTTTAAATCAAGATAAATGTACCATTTTATTTATGAAGTTGATATTAAGTGTACATTTAATACACATTTGTACTTTAGTAAACCTAACAATATTTACGGCATGGTTACTTTGAAGAATTTATTGTATTTAATGATATAACGATATGATACAGAGCCTACAGAAAATACTCATGGAACGTTGACGGATTCTACATTTTCTAGTGTTACAGAATTGATTGTATTTAATGATATAACGATATGATGACGATAATGGTGATTTAATCCATTTAGAAACACAGAGCTTTCAGAAAATATTCATAGCCGTTGGCAGATTCTACATTTTCTACAGCCTGATTAAATATTTTTAATTCTTCCATCGACACACAATAACCTATAATGGCAAATTGAAAATATACGTTTATTTACAAATGTCATCAAATGTATTGAAAATTAAATACAGAAATGTCACATTTACATAAGTATTCACAACCCCCTGAGTCAATGCATGTTAGAATATTTTACCCTGAGTCTTTCTGGGTAAGTCTCTAAGAGTTTTACACACCTGGATTGTACGAAGTTTTCTAATTATTATTTTTTTTAATTATTCAAACTCTGTCAAGTTGGTTGTTGATCATTGCTAGACAGACATTTTCAAGTCTTGACATAAATGTCCATGCCTATTTAAGTCAAAACTGTAACTAGGCCACTGATACATTCAATGTCGTCTTGGAAAGCAACTCCTGTGTATATTTGGCTTTGTGTTTAAGGTTATTGTCCTGCTGAAAGGTGAATTTGCCTCCCAGTGTCTGTGCTAGGATTTTGCCTGTGCTTAGCTCTAGTTTGTATATTTCTATCCCAAAAACAATTCCCTAGTCTTTGCCGATGACAAGCATACCCATAACATGACGCAGCCACCACCATGCTTGAAAATATGAAGAGTTGTACTCAGTGATGTTTTGTGTTGGATTTACCCTAAACATAACACTTTGTATTCATGACATAAAGCTAATTTCTTTGCCACATTTTTTGCAATTTTACTTTAGTGCCTTGATACAAACATGATGCATGTTTGGGACTATTTTATTCTGTTTAGGCTTTCTTCTTTTCATTAAGTCAATATTGTGGAGTAACTACAATGTTGTTGATCCATCCTCAGTTCTCTCCGATCACAGCCATTAAACTCTGTAACTGTTTTAAAGTCACCATTGACCTCATGGTGAAATCCCTGAGTGGTTTCCTTCCTCTCCGGCAACTGAGTTAGGAAGGACCCCTTTATCTTTGTAGTGACTGGGTGTATTGAAACACCATCCAAAGTGTAATTAAAAAGTTCCCCATGCTCAAAGGGATATTCAATGTCTGCTTTTTTTTTTTTTTACCCTTCCAATAGGTGCCCTTCTTTGTGAGGCATTGGAAAACCTCCCTGGTCTTTGTGGTTGAGTCTGTGTTTGGAATTCACTGCTCGACTGAGGGACCTTACAGATAATTGTATGTGTGGGGGTACAGAGATTAATTATTCATTTAAAATTATGTTTAATCACTATTATTGCACACAGAGTCCATGCATCTTATTATGGGACTTATTAAAGCACATGTTTACTCCTGAACGTGTTTATGTTTGCCATAACAAAGGGGTCGAATACTTATTGACTCAAGATTGGCTTTTAATTGTTTATTAATTTGCAAAAATGTCTACAAATTTCTATATTCCTCTTTGACATGATGGGGTTATTGTGTGTAGGCCAATGAAACAAAATAAATGCAGGCTGTAACAAAAACTAAATCTAAGAAACGGGGTTTTGAACACTTTCTGAAGGCACTCGGCACTGTGTCATGGGGAAATCTGTGAATTGAAAGAAATATGAACAATTGTATTTAATTGTAGCATTAATTTAGTCTTCCATCCTACTGATATAGAGTTCTTCTTCTGCCAATAATAATAACGTATGTTCTTGTGTCAGAGGACTTAGTTATGTCTGTTAGACCTTGACTAGTAGGGCTGGCCTAGATACCTCTGACTGTTTTCTATTCCAATGAGAACAAACATCACAACAGAGTGTGAACGGCAGGGGCACCCTTTCACAAATCAGAACAATGACATAGATGTTGAACATTTTAACATAGACGCTGCCATAGTGTTGAAGAACAAAACATTGGTCTAGCCCATTATTGAGAGTACCGTACAAAGTATCACTAGGCAGTATTTAAATCAAACTCTTGATAACATCTAGTTCAGCAGAAATCATATCAAATTTGACTGTTTTCAGATGCTCAGCACCATTGACTCACAAAGCACTCAATGCATTGAGAACAGAGAACATTTTTTACGATGAACCCTAAACTTTTCCATGAGAAAAATCAAAGAGACAAGTGCTGTGTGCTTGTCAACGATAAGAATATTGTGGGTTGTTTTTTTCTCTCTCTAATTTTACTGCTGCTGCTGTAAATGCTGTTTGTCAACATTGTCAAATGTTCTAATCGTCGTTAAATCACAGCACAAGTTCCTGAGCAGCCATTTTGTCTATAAACTTCTGACTGTCTGTCACAAAACACAGATGAGAATCTCCCAGAGCCATGTTGTAGACCACAGTAGCAAACCCTCTTTATAGACAGCCTTCACATGGACGTCCCCAGCCAGGGAACCTCCTCTCAAAAAAGGCAGCAACGTTAATGTTTCTGATAATCTTTTTTGGGTTATTTCGATTATCTAGATTAAAATGCTTCAGCCACACTTATTCACACACACATAAATGTATGTTGCCCTGCTATCAACTGTAAAGGTAGATTCTTAGGGAACATGGTGTGGTGTGGGGGGGGTCTTTACTTATTGGTTTGGACTATCTTCTAGACTCCATGAGACATTCACATACTGAGTTTGAAAAGAGCGAAGTGTAGCAGATTGTCTGATTGAAGGATGGCAAAGACAAGGAGCTGTACTTTTATACCTGATGCTTTGTAAATGTTTTCTATGTGCAGTATTTGATCATGTAAAACTGGTATTTTTTTTGTGGTTTGTAATGCTGCATAATTGATTACTTAGGGTGCACGTAGTTTTTGTACGAAAAATTGTACCAAATGGATGAAAAATAAACAACAACAACAACAATAACAAAAAAAAGTTCCACGTTTTTCGGGTTCAGAAGCCTGTAATTTGCCCCTTTACCGTCTGGACTCAAAGTCAATAAAGTTTTATTCGAATCACCACTTTGTTTGCCCATGATGTCATTGTGTAACTGATTTCTACTTTGTCACTTCAGGACGTATCAAGGGTGGAGAGAAATATGAAAATACAGTATTTCAACAAAAACATATTTTTATTACTTGATTTCCCCCCCCCCCCTCACACATAGACAAGCCTTTTATTTTTTTTAAATATATAACAAAAACAGATGATTGTCTGAAAACGAAACAAGCAGATGGAACATAACTAATACACATATTATTCATATAGATTAAGACTAAATATACAGGAGGGAAAAAAAAGTTTGTTTGATGATCGAGAAAATACTCAGGAAACATCCTTGTTGACATTTACACTCATTGTGTTTGCTGATACTTTACAAAGAAAGGAAAATATTATTTCAAGCATACCTGCAACTTCTCGCACAAATGTAAAAAAAAAAAAAAAAATTGAAGAGGTGTCATATCACTAATGATCAACACACCTGTAGAAGGTGATGGTGCTGAACTATGGCTGACGTGGTGTCATATCATTAATGATCAACACACCTGTAGAAGGTGATGGTGCTGAACTATGGCTGACGTGGTGTCATATCACTAATGATCAACACACCTGTAGAAGGTGATGGTGCTGAACTATGGCTGACGTGGTGTCATATCACTAATGATCAACACACCTGTAGAAGGTGATGGTGCTGAACTATGGCTGACGTGGTGTCATATCACTAATGATCAACACACCTGTAGAAGGTGATGGTGCTGAACTATGGCTGACGTGGTGTCATATCACTAATGATCAACACACCTGTAGAAGGTGATGGTGCTGAACTATGGCTGACGTGGTGTCATATCACTAATGATCAACACACCTGTAGAAGGTGATGGTGCTGAACTATGGCTGACGTGGTGTCATATCACTAATGATCAACACACCTGTAGAAGGTGATGGTGCTGAACTATGGCTGACGTGGTGTCATATCACTAATGATCAACACACCTGTAGAAGGTGATGGTGCTGAACTATGGCTGACGTGGTGTCATATCACTAATGATCAACACACCTGTAGAAGGTGATGGTGCTGAACTATGGCTGACGTGGTGTCATATCACTAATGATCAACACACCTGTAGAAGGTGATGGTGCTGAACTATGGCTGACGTGGTGTCATATCACTAATGATCAACACACCTGTAGAAGGTGATGGTGCTGAACTATGGCTGACGTGGTGTCATATCACTAATGATCAACACACCTGTAGAAGGTGATGGTGCTGAACTATGGCTGACGTGGTGTCATATCACTAATGATCAACACACCTGTAGAAGGTGATGGTGCTGAACTATGGCTGACGTGGTGTCATATCACTAATGATCAACACACCTGTAGAAGGTGATGGTGCTGAACTATGGCTGACGTGGTGTCATATCACTAATGATCAACACACCTGTAGAAGGTGATGGTGCTGAACTATGGCTGACGTGGTGTCATATCACTAATGATCAACACACCTGTAGAAGGTGATGGTGCTGAACTATGGCTGACGTGGTGTCATATCACTAATGATCAACACACCTGTAGAAGGTGATGGTGCTGAACTATGGCTGACGTGGTGTCATATCACTAATGATCAACACACCTGTAGAAGGTGATGGTGCTGAACTATGGCTGACGTGGTGTCATATCACTAATGATCAACACACCTGTAGAAGGTGATGGTGCTGAACTATGGCTGACGTGGTGTCATATCACTAATGATCAACACACCTGTAGAAGGTGATGGTGCTGAACTATGGCTGACGTGGTGTCATATCACTAATGATCAACACACCTGTAGAAGGTGATGGTGCTGAACTATGGCTGACGTGGTGTCATATCACTAATGATCAACACACCTGTAGAAGGTGATGGTGCTGAACTATGGCTGACGTGGTGTCATATCACTAATGATCAACACACCTGTAGAAGGTGATGGTGCTGAACTATGGCTGACGTGGTGTCATATCACTAATGATCAACACACCTGTAGAAGGTGATGGTGCTGAACTATGGCTGACGTGGTGTCATATCACTAATGATCAACACACCTGTAGAAGGTGATGGTGCTGAACTATGGCTGACGTGGTGTCATATCACTAATGATCAACACACCTGTAGAAGGTGATGGTGCTGAACTATGGCTGACGTGGTGTCATATCACTAATGATCAACACACCTGTAGAAGGTGATGGTGCTGAACTATGGCTGACGTGGTGTCATATCACTAATGATCAACACACCTGTAGAAGGTGATGGTGCTGAACTATGGCTGACGTGGTGTCATATCACTAATGATCAACACACCTGTAGAAGGTGATGGTGCTGAACTATGGCTGACGTGGTGTCATATCACTAATGATCAACACACCTGTAGAAGGTGATGGTGCTGAACTATGGCTGACGTGGTGTCATATCACTAATGATCAACACACCTGTAGAAGGTGATGGTGCTGAACTATGGCTGACGTGGTGTCATATCACTAATGATCAACACACCTGTAGAAGGTGATGGTGCTGAACTATGGGTGACGTGGTGTCATATTACACACCTGTAGAAGGTGATGGTGCTGAACTATGGCTGACGTGGTGTCATATTACACACCTGTAGAAGGTGATGGTGCTGAACTATGGCTGACGTGGTGTCATATCACTAATGATCAACACACCTGTAGAAGGTGATGGTGCTGAACTATGGCTGACGTGGTGTCATATTACACACCTGTAGAAGGTGATGGTGCTGAACTATGGCTGACGTGGTGTCATATCACTAATGATCAACACACCTATAGAAGGTGATGGTGCTGAACTATGGCTGACGTGGTGTCATATTACACACCTGTAGAAGGTGATGGTGCTGAACTATGGCTGACGTGGTGTCATATCACTAATGATCAACACACCTGTAGAAGGTGATGGTGCTGAACTATGGCTGACGTGGTGTCATATTACACACCTGTAGAAGGTGATGGTGCTGAACTATGGCTGACGTGGTGTCATATCACTAATGATCAACACACCTGTAGAAGGTGATGGTGCTGAACTATGGCTGACGTGGTGTCATATCACTAATGATCAACACACCTGTAGAAGGTGATGGTGCTGAACTATGGCTGACGTGGTGTCATATCACTAATGATCAACACACCTGTAGAAGGTGATGGTGCTGAACTATGGCTGACGTGGTGTCATATCACTAATGATCAACACACCTGTAGAAGGTGATGGTGCTGAACTATGGCTGACGTGGTGTCATATCACTAATGATCAACACACCTGTAGAAGGTGATGGTGCTGAACTATGGCTGACGTGGTGTCATATCACTAATGATCAACACACCTGTAGAAGGTGATGGTGCTGAACTATGGCTGACGTGGTGTCATATCACTAATGATCAACACACCTGTAGAAGGTGATGGTGCTGAACTATGGCTGACGTGGTGTCATATCACTAATGATCAACACACCTGTAGAAGGTGATGGTGCTGAACTATGGCTGACGTGGTGTCATATCACTAATGATCAACACACCTGTAGAAGGTGATGGTGCTGAACTATGGCTGACGTGGTGTCATATCACTAATGATCAACACACCTGTAGAAGGTGATGGTGCTGAACTATGGCTGACGTGGTGTCATATCACTAATGATCAACACACCTGTAGAAGGTGATGGTGCTGAACTATGGCTGACGTGGTGTCATATCACTAATGATCAACACACCTGTAGAAGGTGATGGTGCTGAACTATGGCTGACGTGGTGTCATATCACTAATGATCAACACACCTGTAGAAGGTGATGGTGCTGAACTATGGGTGACGTGGTGTCATATTACACACCTGTAGAAGGTGATGGTGCTGAACTATGGCTGACGTGGTGTCATATTACACACCTGTAGAAGGTGATGGTGCTGAACTATGGCTGACGTGGTGTCATATCACTAATGATCAACACACCTGTAGAAGGTGATGGTGCTGAACTATGGCTGACGTGGTGTCATATTACACACCTGTAGAAGGTGATGGTGCTGAACTATGGCTGACGTGGTGTCATATCACTAATGATCAACACACCTATAGAAGGTGATGGTGCTGAACTATGGCTGACGTGGTGTCATATTACACACCTGTAGAAGGTGATGGTGCTGAACTATGGCTGACGTGGTGTCATATCACTAATGATCAACACACCTGTAGAAGGTGATGGTGCTGAACTATGGCTGACGTGGTGTCATATTACACCATCACACCTGTAGAAGGTGATGGTGCTGAACTATGGCTGACGTGGTGTCATATCACTAATGATCAACACACCTGTAGAAGGTGATGGTGCTGAACTATGGCTGACGTGGTGTCATATCACTAATGATCAACACACCTGTAGAAGGTGATGGTGCTGAACTATGGCTGACGTGGTGTCATATCACTAATGATCAACACACCTGTAGAAGGTGATGGTGCTGAACTATGGCTGACGTGGTGTCATATCACTAATGATCAACACACCTGTAGAAGGTGATGGTGCTGAACTATGGCTGACGTGGTGTCATATCACTAATGATCAACACACCTGTAGAAGGTGATGGTGCTGAACTATGGCTGACGTGGTGTCATATCACTAATGATCAACACACCTGTAGAAGGTGATGGTGCTGAACTATGGCTGACGTGGTGTCATATCACTAATGATCAACACACCTGTAGAAGGTGATGGTGCTGAACTATGGGTGACGTGGTGTCATATTACACACCTGTAGAAGGTGATGGTGCTGAACTATGGCTGACGTGGTGTCATATTACACACCTGTAGAAGGTGATGGTGCTGAACTATGGCTGACGTGGTGTCATATCACTAATGATCAACACACCTGTAGAAGGTGATGGTGCTGAACTATGGCTGACGTGGTGTCATATTACACACCTGTAGAAGGTGATGGTGCTGAACTATGGCTGACGTGGTGTCATATCACTAATGATCAACACACCTATAGAAGGTGATGGTGCTGAACTATGGCTGACGTGGTGTCATATTACACACCTGTAGAAGGTGATGGTGCTGAACTATGGCTGACGTGGTGTCATATCACTAATGATCAACACACCTGTAGAAGGTGATGGTGCTGAACTATGGCTGACGTGGTGTCATATCACTAATGATCAACACACCTGTAGAAGGTGATGGTGCTGAACTATGGCTGACGTGGTGTCATATTACACAACTGTAGAAGGTGATGGTGCTGAACTATGGCTGACGTGGTGTCATATCACTAATGATCAACACACCTGTAGAAGGTGATGGTGCTGAACTATGGCTGACGTGGTGTCATATCACTAATGATCAACACACCTGTAGAAGGTGATGGTGCTGAACTATGGCTGACGTGGTGTCATATCACTAATGATCAACACACCTGTAGAAGGTGATGGTGCTGAACTATGGCTGACGTGGTGTCATATCACTAATGATCAACACACCTGTAGAAGGTGATGGTGCTGAACTATGGGTGACGTGGTGTCATATTACACACCTGTAGAAGGTGATGGTGCTGAACTATGGCTGACGTGGTGTCATATTACACACCTGTAGAAGGTGATGGTGCTGAACTATGGCTGACGTGGTGTCATATTACACACCTGTAGAAGGTGATGGTGCTGAACTATGGCTGACGTGGTGTCATATCACTAATGATCAACACACCTGTAGAAGGTGATGGTGCTGAACTATGGCTGACGTGGTGTCATATTACTAATGATCAACACACCTGTAGAAGGTGATGGTGCTGAACTATGGCTGACATGGTGTCATATTACTAATGATCAACACACCTGTAGAAGGTGATGGTGCTGAACTATGGCTGACGTGGTGTCATATCACTAATGATCAACACACCTATAGAAGGTGATGGTGCTGAACTATGGCTGACGTGGTGTCATATTACACACCTGTAGAAGGTGATGGTGCTGAACTATGGCTGACGTGGTGTCATATCACTAATGATCAACACACCTGTAGAAGGTGATGGTGCTGAACTATGGCTGACGTGGTGTCATATCACTAATGATCAACACACCTGTAGAAGGTGATGGTGCTGAACTATGGCTGACGTGGTGTCATATTACACACCTGTAGAAGGTGATGGTGCTGAACTATGGCTGACGTGGTGTCATATCACTAATGATCAACACACCTGTAGAAGGTGATGGTGCTGAACTATGGCTGACGTGGTGTCATATCACTAATGATCAACACACCTGTAGAAGGTGATGGTGCTGAACTATGGCTGACGTGGTGTCATATCACTAATGATCAACACACCTGTAGAAGGTGATGGTGCTGAACTATGGCTGACGTGGTGTCATATCACTAATGATCAACACACCTGTAGAAGGTGATGGTGCTGAACTATGGCTGACGTGGTGTCATATCATTAATGATCAACACACCTGTAGAAGGTGATGGTGCTGAACTATGGCTGACGTGGTGTCATATCACTAATGATCAACACACCTGTAGAAGGTGATGGTGCTGAACTATGGCTGACGTGGTGTCATATCACTAATGATCAACACACCTGTAGAAGGTGATGGTGCTGAACTATGGCTGACGTGGTGTCATATCACTAATGATCAACACACCTGTAGAAGGTGATGGTGCTGAACTATGGCTGACGTGGTGTCATATCACTAATGATCAACACACCTGTAGAAGGTGATGGTGCTGAACTATGGCTGACGTGGTGTCATATCACTAATGATCAACACACCTGTAGAAGGTGATGGTGCTGAACTATGGCTGACGTGGTGTCATATCACTAATGATCAACACACCTGTAGAAGGTGATGGTGCTGAACTATGGCTGACGTGGTGTCATATCATTAATGATCAACACACCTGTAGAAGGTGATGGTGCTGAACTATGGCTGACGTGGTGTCATATCACTAATGATCAACACACCTGTAGAAGGTGATGGTGCTGAACTATGGCTGACGTGGTGTCATATCACTAATGATCAACACACCTGTAGAAGGTGATGGTGCTGAACTATGGGTGACGTGGTGTCATATTACTAATGATCAACACACCTGTAGAAGGTGATGGTGCTGAACTATGGCTGACGTGGTGTCATATCACTAATGATCAACACACCTGTAGAAGGTGATGGTGCTGAACTATGGCTGACGTGGTGTCATATCACTAATGATCAACACACCTGTAGAAGGTGATGGTGCTGAACTATGGCTGACGTGGTGTCATATCACTAATGATCAACACACCTGTAGAAGGTGATGGTGCTGAACTATGGCTGACGTGGTGTCATATTACACACCTGTAGAAGGTGATGGTGCTGAACTATGGCTGACGTGGTGTCATATCACTAATGATCAACACACCTGTAGAAGGTGATGGTGCTGAACTATGGCTGACGTGGTGTCATATCACTAATGATCAACACACCTGTAGAAGGTGATGGTGCTGAACTATGGCTGACGTGGTGTCATATCACTAATGATCAACACACCTGTAGAAGGTGATGGTGCTGAACTATGGCTGACGTGGCATCCCAATGCTTTTCCACAGGTCCACTGCATTCCTTTGCACCATCTCTGCACATGAATCATCAATGTTAATCTAAGACGAGGCTGCCCAACCAATGATCATGGAGAGAGCTCTTCTGTAGGTATTCAGTCCCAACCATAATTTAAAATCACACCTGATTCTACTTACTGCCTGCTCACCAACGCCTTAACGAGCTAAATCGGGTATGTTAGGTTAGGGTCGGAGCAAAAACACGCAAGGAACGGCAGCTCTGATCTAAGAAGACCGTTTTATAACCTCTAAATAACCTCTAAACCTTTATAACCACTCACACTCTTCGGGATTGCACTGAGCAACATGAGCTGAGGTGTGTGGTTGTTTCAAGTAGAAACTGCGAGCTGCATCTAAGAAATATAATCACAATATAGAATTGGTTACTTAAGGACAAAGTGTCTGGTCTGGTCTGCAGTTGCTGTGTTGATGATAGGTCAAAACTGTGCTATAACTTAGTAATAATTGACCAAAAATAGCCCCTATCACTCTCTCTCTGTATCTCTCCCTCTCTCTCCCTCTCTCTGTCTCTCTAGCTCTCTCTCCCTCTCTCTCTCCCTATCTATCTCCCTCTCTCTCTCTAGCTCTCTCTCCCAATCTCTCTCTCTCTGTCTTTCTAGCTCTCTCTCTCTGTAGCACTCTCTCTCTCTGTCTCTCTCTCCCTATTTATCTCCCTATTGCTCTCTCTCTCTCTCTTTCTCTCTCTAGCTCTCTCTCCCTATCTCTCCCTGTCTCTCTAGCTCTCTCTCCCCATCTGTCTCTCCAGCTCTTTCTCTCTCCCTATCTATCTATCGCTCTCTGTCTCTCCAGCTCTCTCCCTATCTATCTCTCTCTCTCTCCCTGTCTCTCTCACTTTGTGTCTCCTTGCTTCTCTTACATTCCCTGCATATCTGCCCGTTTCTGCCCCTCTCTCTTTCACAGTGGCAACGTAATATTAATAACTAGCCCACATGCTGTACTCCCTATTTGTCACGCCCTGACCTTAGTTATCTTTGTTTTCTTTATTATTTTGGTTAGGTCAGGGTGTGACGAGGGTGGTATGTGTGTTTTTTGTCTTGGTATTGTCTAGGTAAATGTAGGTCTATGGTGGCCTGAATTGGTTCCCAATCAGAGACAGCTGTTTATCGGTGTCTCTGATTGGGGATCCTATTTAGGTAGCCATTTTCCCTTTTGGTTTTGTGGGTTATTGTCTATGTGTAGTTAGTTGCCTGTCAGCACTGGTGTCTTATTATAGCTTCACGTTCGTTTTGTTATTTTGTTATTTTGTTTAGTGTTTCTTCGTTAATTAAAGAAGATGTATTCATATCACACTGCGCCTTGGTCTCATCAATACGACGAACGTGACGATATCCAAACCGGTGCATCTCCCCCCGGGCCAGTGTCAGACGTGGTCCTTCAGAATATGGAATATGTCTTTTGTGAATTCATCTTTTACATTATTTACCTCATCATGCATTTATAATAATCATAATAATAGCCTAGTAATAACAATAATAAACAGACGCTATTTGTTTTTATTTGTTTGCGTGTGAGTAAACAGACCTGGGGGTCGGGCGCTGACTAAATAAGGAATGATTGGCATATACCCAGTGGCCAATCGCTGATAGTCAACAAAAAAAAGAAAGTTAAGCATAACAAATGTCTGCTGGTCAACAGGCTGGTCAACAGGCTGGTCAACAGGCTGATCAACAGGCTGGTCAACAGGCTGGTCAACAGGCTGGTCAACAGGCTGGTCAACAGGCTGATCAACAGGCTGGTCAACAGGCTGGTCAACAGGCTGGTCAACAGGCTGGTCAACAGGCTGGTCAACAGGCTGGTCAACAGGCTGGTCAACAGGCTGATCAACAGGCTGGTCAACAGGCTGGTCAACAGGCTGGTCAACAGGCTGGTCAACAGGCTGATCAACAGGCTGGTCAACAGGCTGGTCAACAGGCTGGTCAACAGGCTGATCAACAGGCTGATCAACAGGCTGGTCAACAGGCTGATCAACAGGCTGGTCAACAGGCTGGTCAACAGGCTGATCAACAGGCTGGTCAACAGGCTGGTCAACAGGCTGGTCAAACAGGCTGGTGGTCAACAGGCTGAACAGGCTGGTCAACAGGCTGATCAACAGGCTGGTCAACAGGCTGGTCAACAGGCTGGTCAACAGGCTGGTCAACACAGGCTGGTCAACAGGCTGATCAACAGGCTGATCAACAGGCTGATCAACAGGCTGGTCAACAGGCTGATCAACAGGCTGGTCAACAGGCTGGTCAACAGGCTGGTCAACAGGCTGGTCAACAGGCTGGTCAACAGGCTGATCAACAGGCTGGTCAACAGGCTGATCAACAGGCTGGTCAACAGGCTGGTCAACAGGCTGATCAACAGGCTGGTCAACAGGCTGATCAACAGGCTGATCAACAGGCTGGTCAACAGGCTGGTCAACAGGCTGGTCAACAGGCTGGTCAACAGGCTGGTCAACAGGCTGATCAACAGGCTGGTCAACAGGCTGATCAACAGGCTGGTCAACAGGCTGGTCAACAGGCTGATCAACAGGCTGGTCAACAGGCTGATCAACAGGCTGGTCAACAGGCTAATCAACAGGCTGGTCAACAGGCTGGTCAACAGGCTGATCAACAGGCTGGTCAACAGGCTGATCAACAGGCTGGTCAACAGGCTGATCAACAGGCTGATCAACAGGCTGGTCAACAGGCTGGTCAACAGGCTGGTCAACAGGCTGGTCAACAGGCTGATCAACAGGCTGGTCAACAGGCTGGTCAACAGGCTGGTCAACAGGCTGGTCAACAGGCTGTCAACAGGCTGGTCAACAAATGTCCCAAATGTCATTCTATCCCCTAGTGCACTACTTCTGTTGGCTCTGGTCAAAAGTAGTGCACTTGCAAGGGGATAGCATGCCACTTGGGACGAAGATATGAAGAGCTCTGCTATTGGTGGACTGAGAACAGAAGGAGTCCTAGAGCTCTGCTATTGGTGGACTGGGAACATAAGTAGTCCTAGAGCTCTGCTATTGGTGGACTGAGAACATAAGTAGTCCTAGAGCTCTGCTATTGGTGGACTGAGAACAGAAGGAGTCCTAGAGCTCTGCTATTGGTGGACTGAAAACAGAAGGAGTCCTGGAGCTCTGCTATTCGTCCCAAGCCTGACGGGCCTCAACATCAGATTAGGGCCGGGTAGGGCCGTTTTTTATTTTCTTCTCATCAATAACTAGGCTACTGGTATGGCTCGCGTATCATTAAATGATGATTAAAATGTTGAAGCTGAGCCATTTGCACGTGCTCTGCTGTGCAGTATAGTCATATCTGACTAAGATCATAACGCAACGTTAGAAGTGCTTCAACCTTGTCAAATATAAGACAGGAGAGATTATTTGACAGAAAATAATAATGTTCCTTGAGTGACAATTAGCTAAAAGCTAACTGCCCTCGTCATTGATCAGCCCAAAGCGGAGCCGTCGCTATAGTTACTCACAGACTCAGAGCGCCATGAGCAGAGCGCATGCAGAGCGAGCTGTGTGCAGGGAGTGAGTGACAGACAGAGCAGATAATGGATTTACTAACAGAGGAAGTGATTTCTGATTTTGGGCTTCGTGCAGGGCTGGGCCTTAAAGTTAGCAGAAGCAATTGGGCCTGGGCAGGGTAGGGCCTGAATGTTGCCTGGCATTGGTAGAGCTCTGGCTTAAAATGCATGCCTGTGCAGGGCTCTAAGTAGTCCTACGGAACCTGAAATAGATTCAGACACAGTCAGAGAACATTCAAAGACTTACATTCATTGACAGGCAGTCCGAGAATATTCAAAGACTTACATTCATTGACAGGCAGCCAGAGAACATTCAAAGACTTACATTCATTGACAGTCAGTCCGAGAATATTCAAAGACTTACATTCATTGACAGGCAGTCCGAGAATATTCAAAGACTTACATTCATTGACAGGCAGTCCGAGAACAACCAACCACTTAGATGAATTGACAATAACACTGATAGTATACTCATACATAGATAGCCTGAATACATTCATAGGAACAACATAATTAATGACATTGAGAGACGTTATTTTAGATTGAACTAACTACAGATGATAGTCAGGCAGTGAGAGGGGACAGAACAAAGACAGATTCAGTGCAGGGTTGTGCGCAGTTCAATTCTCAATTCAGGGGTTGAATGTTGTCCGTTTCAATTTTAATTCAATGCTTGAATTTGTTTTCTATAAGAATTCTTAATTTCATGAATTGGCGGAAGTGACCCCTTTGCCTAATTCAGAGATACACATACATTCATAGTGTGGTCATTGAGACATTCCTAGACGTGTGCACAAAGAGACAATAAATATACAGACATACTGTTCAGATAGTAGACATTCATAGATAAGACATTCATGTCATACAATCTCGAATAGACATCGATCAAATGTATAAACCTGTGTATTCTACAACTATCATACACACGACTGTCGGTGGTCAAATAGGTCGCGTCCTAAATGCCACGCTATTCCCTACATAGTGCACTACTTTTGACAGATCCCCTATGGGCCCTAAATACAGTAGGTGCACTAAATAGGGAATAGGTTGTAGTTTTGGACACAAAAAATTATTCTCTGTCCTCACAATGACCTAGATTCACAGTTAGGGGCCTTTCCAGAAAGCAGGATTAAATTAGCCAGCTAACTTTGACAAACAGTCAGATATCTCTCTTAATTTTCTGGTAAATTGTTTGGTTTTCTGTTTCATTTTGAAAGCTAAACTTGAATGGTTGTCAAGTCAATCTCTCTCTCTCTACATACATACATACATACATACATACATATACATATACATATATATATACATATATACATATATATATATATATATATATATATATATATATATATACACACATATATATATACACATATATACACATATATACACATATATATATATATATATATATATATATATATATATATATATATATACAAAACAAATTAAATGTAATTTCCGAATATTAAGGACAGTTCATTAAGGACAGCTGGCTAACTCATTTATCCTGCTTCCTGGAAGAGCCCCCTGTACTCAACACTTTATTTTTCTCCTTTCTTCCCTCCTTATCTCCTTCCCTCCTTATCTCCCTTCTCTCCTTCCCTCACTTATATGCAGTAAGGCCTTCACTTACATGTCATATTGAGGATGTGGCTAGGGTTACAAACTTTCCCCAAATTCCCAGATTTTCCAGAAATCCTGCTTGTCCGCTCCTGATTTCTGAGATCCTTCCAAACAGGATTTTGGGTAAATTCCTGGAATTTCAGGAACGTTTAGGTATTTTTGCCACCCTAGGCGTAGCACAGTGAGTGTTGATATGCTCAATAGATCATACTACAAAGAATCGTGATATAGCTAGCTAAGCTATAAAAAAAAACAATGTAACCAGAGGGGTTATTAGCTAGACTAGCATACCTGCTAATTTGATCCTTTAACATAAAAATGAATAGCCATCCTATACAGTAACGGTCAACAGTTTTACAACATCGACTCACTCAAGGGTTTTACTTTATTTTTTAAAACTATTTTCTACATTGTAGAATAATAGTGAAGACATCAAAACTATGAAATAACACATATGGAATCATGTCGTAACCCCAAAACGAAGTTTCAAACAATTTTATATTTGAGATTCGTCACACTTTGCTTTGATGACCGTTTTGCACACTCTTGGCATTCTCTCAACCAGCTTCATGAGGTAGTGACCTGGAATGCATTTCAATTAACAGGTGTGCCTTCTTAAAAGTTCATTTGTGGAATTTATTTACTTCTTAACGCATTTGAGCCAATCAGTTGTGTTGTGACAAGGTAGGGGTGGTATACAGAATATAGCCCTATTTAGTAAAATACCAAGTCCATATTATGGCAAGAACAATTCAAATAAGCAAAGAGAAATGACAGTCCATCATTACTTGAAGACATCACTCAATACAGAACATTTCAAGAACTTTTAAAGTTTCTTCAAGTGCAGTCGCAAAAACCATCAAGCGCTATGATGAAACTGGCTCTCATGAGGACCGCCACAGGAAAGGAAGACCCAGAGTTACCTCTGCTGCAGAGGATAAGATCATTAGAGGTACCAGCCTCAGAAATTGCAGCCCAAATAAATGCTTCACAGAGTTCAAGTAACAGACACATCTCAACATCAACTGTTCATAGGAGACTGTGTGAATCAATCCTTCATGTTCGAATTGCTGCAAAGAAACCACTACTAAAGGACACCAATGAGAAGAAGAGACTTGGTTGGGCCAAGAAACACGATCAATGGACATTAGACTTGTGCACATTTTTCCTTTGTTCTGATGAGTCCAAATTAGAGATTTTTGGTTCCAACCGCCATGTCTTTGTAAAATGCGGTGTGGGTGAACGGATGATCTCCGCATCTGGGGTTCCCACAGTGAAGCATGGAGGAGGAGGTGTGATGGTGTGGGGGTGCTTTGCTGGTGACACTGTCTGTGATTTATTCAGAATTCAAGGCGCACTTAACCAGCATGGCTACCACGGCATTCTGCAGCAATACACCATCCCATCTGGTTTGTGCTTAGTGGGACTATCATTTGTTTTTCAACAGGACAATGTCCCAACACACCTCCAGGCTGTGTAAGGGCTATTTGACCAAGAAGGAGAGTGATGGAGTGCTGCATCAGATGACCTGGCCTCCACAATCCCCTGACCTCAACCAAACTGTGATGGTTTGGGATTAGTTGGACCGCAGAGTGAAGGAAAAGCAGCCAACAAGTGCTCAGCATATGTGGGAACTCCTTCAAGACGGTTGGAAAAGCATTCCAGCATTCCTGGTTGAGAGAATACCAAGAGTGTGCAAAGCTGTCATCAAGGCAAAGGGTGGCTATTTGAAAAATCTCAAATGGATTTGTTTAACACTTTTTTGGGGTTACTACATGATCCCATCTGTGTTATTTCATAGTGTTGATGTCTTCACTATTATTCTACATTGTAGAAAATAATAAACATAAAGAAAAACACTTGAATGAGGCGGTGTTGTAAACCTCTTGACCGGTGGTGTATATATCACACTGCTTTAAATGTCCTCTACATGTTTGAAAGTAACTAATATTGTATAAATCACTAGTATGCTAATCGTGTAGTACAATAGCAATACAATACCCAACACATCTGCCCTAGCCATTACTAGCCATAATAAAGCTCTCCTGTCATCTTTGGTTTCTGATTAGCCGGTCGTTGTTTAAAGGACAATTGACTGATAATCCATTATAGTTCACTACTTTTTAGCAGATCCCTATGGGCCCTGGTCTAAAGTAGTGCACTACTACCCTATAGACCCTGGTCTAAAGTAGTGCACTACTACCCTATAGACCCTGGTCTAAAGTAGTGCCCTACTACCCTATAGACCCTGGTCTAAAGTAGTGCCCTACTACCCTATAGACCCTGGTCTAAAGTAGTGCCCTACTACCCTATTTAAACTGGTCTAAAGTAGTGCCCTACTACCCTATAGACCCTGGTCTAAAGTAGTGCCCTACTACCCTATAGACCCTGGTCTAAAGTAGTGCCCTACTACCCTATAGACCCTGGTCTAAAGTAGTGCCCTACTACCCTATAGACCCTGGTCTAAAGTAGTGCCCTACTACCCTATAGACCCTGGTCTACAGTAGTGCACTACTACCCTATAGATCTGGTCTAAAGTAGTGCACTACTACCCTATAGACCCTGGTCTAAAGTAGTGAATTACTACCCGATAGACCCTGGTCTAAAGTAGTGCCCTACTACCCTATAGACACGGGTCTAAAGTAGTGCACTACTACCCTATAGACACGGGTCTAAAGTAGTGCACTACTACCCTATAGGCCCTGGTCTAAAGTAGTGCACTACTACCCTATAGACCCTGGTCTAAAGTAGTGCCCTACTACCCTATAGACCCTGGTCTAAAGTAGTACACTACTACCCTATAGACCCTGGTCTAAAGTAGTACACTACTACCCTATAGACCCTGGTCTAAAGTAGTGCACTACTACCCTATAGACCCTGGTCTAAAGTAGTGCACTACTACCCTATAGACCCTGGTCTAAAGTAGTGCCCTATACAGGGAATATGGTGCCATTTGGAACACAACCCAGATCTATTCAAACTAGGGAGGAGACTAAACTAACTGAAGTCTGTTTCAAACCAGGAATAGTTTAGTTGGATGAGTTTTTCAGGAATAGTTGGAGGAGTTCTTCAGGAATAGTTCAGGAATAGTTTAGTTGGATGAGTTCATCAGGAATAGTTCAGTTGGATGAGTTTCAGGAATAGTTCAAGAATAGTTCAGTTGGATGAGTTCTTCAGGAATAGTTTAGTTCGATGAGTTCATCAGGAATAGTTCAGTTAGATGAGTTCTTTAGGAATAGTTCAGGAATAGTTCAGTTGGATGAGTTCTTCAGGAATAGTTCAGTTGGATGAGTTCTTTAGGAATAGTTCAGGAATAGTTCAGTTGGATGAGTTCTTCAGGAATAGTTCAGTTGGATGAGTTCTTCGGGAATAGTTCAGTTGGATGAGTTCTTCGGGAATAGTTCAGTTGGATGAGTTCTTTGGGAATAGTTCAGTTGGATGAGTTCTTCAAGAATAGTTCAGTTGGATGAGTTCTTCAAGAATAGTTCAGTTGGATGAGTTCTTCAAGAATAGTTCAGTTGGATGAGTTCTTCAAGAATAGTTCAGTTGGATGAGTTCTTCAAGAATAGTTCAGTTGGATGAGTTCTTCAAGAATAGTTCAGTTGGAGGGGTTCTTCAGAAACAGTTAAGCATGCACACACAACCACACACGCACACGCACACACGCACACTGGATATGAGATGTATTCTATGCTGTGGTCCCAGTTCAGTCTGACCTCTGTGATGTCTTCAACTCTGAGCCCTGTCCTTTGATTGGTCGTAGAATGATCTGAAGGCAAGCATGGAAACGGCTCTGAAATAAGGAGAGGAGAGGAGAGATCGAAAACGCGCCTAAGTAAACTACCCACCCTCCTTCTCTTCCTCATCCTCCTCCCATGTTATCTAAAATGTCTGATGGAAAGTTCATTCGAAAAGTCCCCCGAAACCTTCCCAAGCACCACTGCTGCTCAGTGACATCAACTTCCTCTTCGGGTGATGACATCACTTCCAGACGTGAAACGTCGTCATGTGGTTGGAGGTTTGAGTCTTTGGTCCGCCAATGTGCTGACTGCCGTATCCCGTCATGGTGTTGGTGCCGTAGAAGTTCACCCCCGCCATGTGCTGGGTCATCTGGTGTGGGGGGGAACCGCATGTGCACACACACACACACACACACACGCGAACACACAGACAAACACAGATTTGAATACTATAGTCAAATGTTATGTAAATATACAGTTACACACATATTGGCTCATAGAAACACAGTCAAACACAGTCATTTCCTCTCACACACGGTCCTCACAAGTATAGTAATACAAACACACACACACACACACACACACACACACACATTCCAGGTGTGTCTCTCACCTGAGTGATGGCGCACTGATCCTGCTGTACCTGCTGAGGCACGGACGCCACTCCGCCCGTCATGCCTTTCTGTTGACGTCCAATGATGCTTTGTTGCTGTGCTCCCATGATGCTGTTATGTTGCACTCCCATCATGCCGCTCTGCTGAGCTCCCATCATGCCGCTCTGCTGAGCTCCCATCATGCCGCTCTGCTGAGCTGCCATCATGCCGCTCTGCTGAGCTGCCATCATGCCGCTCTGCTGAGATCCCATCATGCCTCTCTGCTGAGCGCCCATCATGCCTCTCTGCTGAGCTCCCATCATGCCGCTCTGCTGAACTCCCATCATGCCGCTCTGCTGAGCTCCCATCATAACACTCTGCTGAGCTCCCATCATAACACTCTGCTGAGCTCCCATAATGCTTTGCTGATGATTTATCATGCTGTGTGGCACTCCTGCCATGAACGGGGATGTGTTGACTGCTTGCCCCATGACACCCTGTTGAGCCATAAAGCCATTCTGTTGTGCTAACACCATTCCATTCTGCTGAGCTCCCATAACGCTTTGCTGTTGCCCTCCCATCATGCCGTTCTGCTGCTGACCACTCAGGGCCATCATGGAGTGTGATGTCACCATGGCTCCTCCCATCGCTCCCCCCTCCGTGGCCAGGGAATGGTACGATCCGTAGTAACCCAGCTGGGCTGGGTTCATGTACAGGCCAGCTGGAGATACAAAGTTAAACCACTCAAAAAGTTGGGCAAGGACAGTTACTATAGGACAGTTAGGAAAGGACAGTTACTAAAGGACAGTTACTAAAGGACAGTTACTAAAGGACAGTTACTAAAGGACAGTTACTAAAGGACAGCTACTAAAGGACAGTTACTAAAGGACAGTTACTAAAGGACAGTTACTAAAGGACAGTTAGGAAAGGACAGTTACTAAAGGACAGTTAGGAAAGGACAGTTACTAAAGGACAGTTACTAAATGACAGCTACTAAAGGACAGTTACTAAAGGACAGTTATTAAAGGACAGTTACTAAAGGACAGTTACTAAAGGACAGTTACTAAAGGACAGTTACTAAAGGACAGTTACTAAAGGACAGTTAGGAAAGGACAGTTAGGAAAGGACAGTTACTAAAGGACAGTTACTAAAGGACAGTTACTAAAGGACAGTTACTAAATGACAGTTACTAAATGACAGTTACTAAATGACAGCTACTAAAGGACAGTTACTAACGGACAGTTACTAAAGGACAGTTACTAAAGGACAGTTACTAAAGTTACTAAAGGACAGCTACTAAAGGACAGTTAGGAAAGGACAGTTACTAAAGGACAGTTACTAAAGGACAGTTACTAAAGGACAGTTACTAAAGGACAGTTACTAAAGGACAGTTACTAAAGTTACTAAAGGACAGTTACTAAAGGACAGTTAGGAAAGGACAGTTACTAAAGGACAGTTACTAAAGGACAGCTACTAAAGGACAGTTACTAAAGGACAGCTACTAAAGGACAGCTACTAAAGGACAGTTACTAAAGGACAGCTACTAAAGGACAGTTACTAAAGGACAGTTACTAAAGGACAGTTACTAAAGGACAGTTAGGAAAGGACAGTTACTAAAGGACAGTTACTAAAGGACAGTTACTAAAGGACAGTTACTAAAGGACAGTTACTAAAGTTACTAAAGGACAGTTAGGAAAGGACAGTTAGGAAAGGACAGTTAGGAAAGGACAGTTTCTAAAGGACAGTTAGGAAAGAACAGTTACTGGAGGACAGTTACTAAAGGACAGTTACTAAAGTTACTAAAGGACAGTTAGGAAAGGACAGTTAGGAAAGGACAGTTAGGAAAGGACAGTTTCTAAAGGACAGTTAGGAAAGGACAGTTACTAAAGGACAGTTAGGAAAGGACAGTTAGGAAAGGACAGTTAGGAAAGGACAGTTAGGAAAGGACAGTTAGGAAAGGACAGTTTCTAAAGGACAGTTTTTTTAATTTAACCTTTATTTTACTAGGCAAGTCAGTTTAAGAACAAATTCTTATTTTCAATGACGGCCTAGGAACAGTGGGTTAACTGCCTGTTCAGGGGCAGAACGACAGATTTGTACCTTGTCAGCTCGGGGATTTGAACTTGCAAACTTTCGCCCAGTTTCTAAAGGACAGTTACTAAAGGACAGTTACTAAAGGACAGTTAGGAAAGGACAGTTACTAAAGGACAGTTAAGAAAGGACAGTTAGGAAAGGACAGTTAAGAAAGGACAGTTACTAAAGGACAGTTAAGAAAGGACAGTTACTAAAGGACAGTTACTAAAGGACTGTTACTAAAGGACAGTTACTAAAGGACAGTTACAAAAGGACAGTTACTAAAGGACTGTTACTAAAGGACAGTTACTAAAGGACAGTTACTAAAGGACAGTTACTAAAGGACAGCTGCTAAAGGACAGCTACTAAAGGACAGTTACTAAAGGACAGTTACTAAAGGACAGTTACTAAAGGACAGTTAGGAAAGGACAGTTAATAAAGGACAGTTACTAAAGGACAGCTAGGAAAGGACAGCTTCTAAAGGACAGCTACTAAAGGACAGTTACTAAAGGACAGTTACGAAAGGACAGTTACGAAAGGACAGTTAGGAAAGGACAGTTAGGAAAGGACAGTTAGGAAAGGACAGTTATGAAAGGACAGTTAGGAAATGACAGTTAGGAAAGGACAGTTAGGAAAGGACAGTTAGGAAAGGACAGTTTCTAAAGGACAGTTTTTTTAATTTAACCTTTATTTTACTAGGCAGTTAGGAAAGAATGATAGTGACCACTAAGAACAGGCCAGCTGGAAGTACAAACATATACAGACAAGAAACACAGTTAAGCCGTTCATTCAGAATGACAGAACCTAGGTTCATTTACAGCAGCTATAATAGATGTTGATAACAAGGTCCAGAGATGCTCTAATTAAGAAATAAGGCACGAGGGGGTGTGGTATATGGCCAATATATCACTGTGCTTAAGCATTGGGCTGTGCTTAATCATGACGCAACGCTGAGTGCCTGGACACAGCCCTATTGGCCATATCCCACAAACCCCCGAGGTGCCTTAATTGCAATTATAAACTGGTTACCAACGTAATTAGAGTAGTAAAAAAATATGTTTTTGTCATACACATGGTATACGGTCTGATGTACCACGGCTGTCAGCCAATCAGCATTCAGGGCTCGAAGCACCCAGTTTATAATTGTTGAAAAAACACAGATACTTTGACTTTGTAGAAAATCATCAAGGACATCAAAGATTATCAACACATAAACAACTATACAGTGACCTCTTACCCCGTGCAGCTAGGTTCTGGTGCGATGTGGGTGTGGTTGCATAGAGGGAGAGGATGGAGTCCTTAGACATCTTTGTCCTAGAGCCCTCCTGTCTGGGTGCTGAGTCCAGGAACAGGCTGAGGTTCTCGGGTACCGACGTGGCCACACAACCCCTGGGCATGGAGCTACCCACCGGCTGGAGAGAGGAGAGATTGTTACATAGGGTTAGTGTGTGTGTGTCTGTCTTGTGTATATCTGGTATAACTCTCTCTGAATCTCACCGTGGTGTTGGTGGAGGAAGAGGCAGGCAGAGAGCTGAATAGATTCAGGTCAGAGTGCACCGTAGCTGGCTTAGCCACCAGAGGACTCCCCCTCTCTCCAGAGCTGGACCTACCATTGGATATAGCAGCATGGGGAGCAGGATCATCTGAGAGAGAGAGACAGAGAGACAGAGAGAAAGAGAGAGAGAGAGAGAGAGACAGAGACAGAGAAATAGAGAGAGAAAGAGAGAGGGACAGAGAGACAGAGAGAGAGACAAAGAAACAGAGCTTATGAGAATGCTTATTTATTTTATTTTATCTTGTGTCCTTTAACCATTTGTACATTGTTAAAACACTGTAAATATATAATATGACATTTGGATTGTCTTTATTGTTTTGAAACTTCTGTATGTGTAATGTTTACTGTTCATTTTTATTGTTTATTTCACTTTATATATTCACTTTATATATTATGTACCTCACTTGCTTTGGCAATGTTAACACATGTTTCCCATGCCAATAAAGCCCCTTGAATTGAATTGAATTGAGAGAGAGAGAGAGAGAGCGAGAGAGAGATAGAGAAAGAGAGACAGTGAGACAGAGACAGAGAGAGAGAGAGACAGTGAGACAGAGACAGAGAGAGAGAAAGAGAGGGAGAGAGAAAGAGAGAGAGAGAGAGAGAAAGAGAGAGAGAGAGAGAGAGAGAGAGAGAGAGAGAGAGACAGAGAGACAGAGAGACAGAGAGAGACAGAGAGAGACAGAGAGAGAGAGAGAGAAAGAGGCAGAGAGAAAGAGACAGAGAGACAGAGAGACATAGAGAGACAGAGACAGAGAGAAAGAGACATAAAGAGAGAGCGACAGAGACACAGAGAGAGAGACAGAGACAGAGAAAGGTGTATCCCCTACCACCCCTTATCTACTACCACCACATCCAAGACCATGCTCTGTAGCATTGAGAGAGAATGAACAGCTCCTTCAGTACATCTGCACTAAACACACACACACACACACACACACACACACACACACACACACACACACACACACGGTTATTGTACTAAAAGTCTACATGTTCAATGAAAAGGAAGGACAAAAGAGTACAGATGAATTCTGTTATCCTGTTTATCATTCTGAATAACCCAGTAGTTACTGTATTTATGTTATCCTGTTTATCATTCTGAATAACCCAGTAGTTACTGTATTTCTGTTATCCTGTTTATCATTCTGAATAACCCAGTAGTTACTGTATTTCTGTTATCCTGTTTATCATTCTGAATAACCCAGTAGTTACTGTATTTCTGTTATCCTGTTTATCATTCTGAATAACCCAGTAGTTACTGTATTTCTGTTATCCTGTTTATCATTCTGAATAACCCAGTAGTTACTGTATTTCTGTTATCCTGTTTATCATTCTGAATAACCCAGTAGTTACTGTATTTCTGTTATCCTGTTCATCATTCTGAATAACCCAGTAGTTACTGTATTTCTGTTATCCTGTTTATCATTCTGAATAACCCAGTAGTTACTGTATTTCTGTCATCCTGTTTATCATTCTGAACAACTCTGTAGTTACTGTATTTCTGTCATCCTGTTTATCATTCTGAATAACCCAGTAGTTACTGTATTTCTGTTATCCTGTTTATCATTCTGAATAACCCAGTAGTTACTGTATTTCTGTTATCCTGTTTATCATTCTGAATAACCCAGTAGTTACTGTATTTCTGTTATCCTGTTTATCATTCTGAATAACCCAGTAGTTACTGTATTTCTGTTATCCTGTTTATCATTCTGAATAACCCAGTAGTTACTGTATTTCTGTTATCCTGTTTATCATTCTGAATAACCCAGTAGTTACTGTAATTCTGTTATCCTGTTTATCATTCTGAATAACCCAGTAGTTACTGTATTTCTGTTATCCTGTTTATCATTCTGAATAACCCAGTAGTTACTGTATTTCTGTTATCCTGTTTATCATTCTGAATAACCCAGTAGTTACTGTATTTCTGTTATCCTGTTTATCATTCTGAATAACCCAGTAGTTACTGTATTTCTGTTATCCTGTTTATCATTCTGAATAACCCAGTAGTTACTGTAATTCTGTTATCCTGTTTATCATTCTGAATAACCCAGTAGTTACTGTATTTCTGTTATCCTGTTTATCATTCTGAATAACCCAGTAGTTACTGTATTTCTGTTATCCTGTTTATCATTCTGAATAACCCAGTAGTTACTGTATTTCTGTTATCCTGTTTATCATTCTGAACAACCCATTAGTTACTGTATTTCTGTTATCCTGTTTATCATTCTGAACAACCCAGTAGTTACTGTATTTCTGTTATCCTGTTTATCATTCTGAACAACCCAGTAGTTACTGTATTTCTGTTATCCTGTTTATCATTCTGAATAACCCAGTAGTTACTGTATTTCTGTTATCCTGTTTATCATTCTGAACAACCCAGTAGTTACTGTATTTCTGTTATCCTGTTTATCATTCTGAATAACCCAGTAGTTACTGTATTTCTGTTATCCTGTTTATCATTCTGAATAACCCAGTAGTTACTGTATTTCTGTTATCCTGTTTATCATTCTGAATAACTCAGTAGTTACAGTATTTCTGTTATCCTGTTTATCATTCTGAATAACCCAGTAGTTACTGTATTTCTGTTATCCTGTTTATCATTCTGAATAACCCAGTAGTTACTGTATTTCTGTTATCCTGTTTATCATTCTGAATAACTCAGTAGTTACTGTATTTCTGTCATCCTGTTTATCATTCTGAACAACCCAGTAGTTACTGTATTTCTGTTATCCTGTTTATCATTCTGAATAACCCAGTAGTTGCTGTATTTCTGCTATCCTGTTTATCATTCTGAATAACCCAGTAGTTACTGTATTTCTGTTATCCTGTTTATCATTCTGAATAACCCAGTAGTTACTGTATTTCTGTTATCCTGTTTATCATTCTGAATAACCCAGTAGTTACTGTATTTCTGTTATCCTGTTTATCATTCTGAATAACCCAGTAGTTACTGTATTTCTGTTATCCTGTTTATCATTCTGAATAACCCAGTAGTTACTGTATTTCTGTTATCCTGTTTATCATTCTGAACAACCCAGTAGTTACTGTATTTCTGTTATCCTGTTTATCATTCTGAATAACCCAGTAGTTACTGTATTTCTGTTATCCTGTTTCCTTGCAAAACAAGATTTCATCAAATGGGACAAACACCCCATTGAAACCCTCCAAACGAGCTTCAATGCCATACAGCACTCCTTCCGTGGCCTCCAACTGCTCTTAAACGCTAGTAAAACCAAATGCATGCTTTTCAACCGTTCGCTGCCTGCACCCGCACGCCTGACCAGCATCACCACCCTGGATGGTTCCGACCTTGAATATGTGGACATCTATAAGTACCTAGGTGTCTGGCTAGACTCTAAACTCTCCTTCCAGACCCATATCAAACATCTCCAATCGAAAATCAAATCAAGCGTCGGCTTTCTATTCCGCAACAAAGCCTCCTTCACTCACGCCGCCAAACTTACCCTAGTAAAACTGACTATCCTACCGATCCTTGACTTCGGCGATGTCATCTACAAAATTGCTTCCAACACTCTACTCAGCAAACTGGATGCAGTTTATCACAGTGCCATCCGTTTTGTCACTAAAGCACCTTATACCACCCACCACTGCGACTTGTATGCTCTAGTCGGCTGGCCCTCGCTACATATTCATCGCCAGACCCACTGGCTCCAGGTCATCTACAAGTCCATGCTAGGTAAAGCTCCGCCTTATCTCAGTTCACTGGTTACGATGGCAACACCCATCCGTAGCACGCGCTCCAGCAGGTGTATCTCACTGATCATCCCTAAAGCCAACACCTCATTTGGCCGCCTTTCGTTCCAGTTCTCTGCTGCCTGTGACTGGAACGAATTGCAAAAATCGCTGAAGTTGGAGACTTTTATCTCCCTCACCAACTTCAAACATCTGCTATCTGAGCAGCTAACCAATCGCTGCAGCTGTACATAGTCTATTGGTAAATAGCCCACCCATTTTCACCTACCTCATCCCCATACTGTTTTTATTTATTTATTTTTCTGCTCTTTTGCACACCAATATCTCTACCTGTACATAACCATCTGATCATTTATCACTCCAGTGTTAATCTGCATAATTGTAATTATTTGCCTACCTTCTCATGCCTTTTGCACACAATGTATATATAGACTCCCCTTTTTTCTACTGTGTTATTGACTTGTTAATTGTTTACTCCATGTGTAACTCTGTGTTGTCTGTTCACACTGCTATGCCTTATCTTGGCCAGGTCGCAGTTGCAAATGAGAACTTGTTCTCAACTAGCCTACCTGGTTAAATAAAGGTGAAATAAAAAATAAAAAAAATAAAAATCATTCTGAACAACCCAGTAGTTACTGTATTTCTGTTATCCTGTTTATCATTCTGAACAACCCAGTAGTTACTGTATTTCTGTTATCCTGTTTATCATTCTGAACAACCCAGTAGTTACTGTATTTCTGTTATCCTGTTTATCATTCTGAACAACTCAGTAGTTACTGTATTTCTGTTATCCTGTTTATCATTCTGAATAACCCAGTAGTTACTGTATTTCTGTTATCCTGTTTATCATTCTGAATAACCCAGTAGTTACTGTATTTCTGTTATCCTGTTTATCATTCTGAATAACCCAGTAGTTACTGTATTTCTGTTATCCTGTTTATCATTCTGAATAACCCAGTAGTTACTGTATTTCTATGATCCTGTTTATCATTCTGAATAACCCAGTAGTTACTGTATTTCTGTTATCCTGTTTATCATTCTGAATAACCCAGTAGTTACTGTATTTCATCAACAATATCAACAATATATTCAGGCGAACGGCAAAAGAAGCTCAACTGAAATTGATAAAAAACCAAACAAAAAAAGACAACTGGTTTGAAAGGAAAAAAACAAAAGCACAGAGACCCAAATAATGATGAATTACACCATCATTACGGAGACTTTAAAACTCTATAAACGTGCACTCAGAACCAATAAAACAACAGCGAGCAACTGACACTCACTGAGGAGTCCGTAAACACAAACAACTTCTGACAAAATTGGACCCCCCCCCCCCCCCCCCAAAAAAAAGGAACTAGAGGAAATAGGGATACAAAATGGTGGACAACTCCTTTTAAAACCCTCTACAACACCGTTCAAATTGATGCAACCGCAGAACAACGCCAAATTCATGAGAAGGTAAATAGACTAGAGAAAGATATAACAGACAATCAAAATCCACTGGACTCCCCAATTACTGACCAGGAGCTCTTTAAGAGACTTCAGGCCCTCAAATTTAAAGAAGCATGCGAACCTGATGGCATCCTAACTGAGACTGCTTAAACGCAACATTTCAATTGGCTATATTAAAACGGTTTAATTTGAGCCTGATGTAGGTTATTTCCCTGACATCTGGAATAGAGGACTCATAACCTCAATCTTTAAGTAAGGAGACAAATTTGACCCTAACAATTACAGAGCTATTTGTGTGAACTGTAACCCGGGGAAGGTTTTCTGTAGATTTATACATTTAAGAGTTATACGTACAATATAATAAGTACAATGTCTTGAGTAAATTGGATTTATACCAAAACATCGCACGACTGATCATATTTACACCCTACACACCCTGATAGATAAACAAGGCCACCACTTTATGGCAGCGAGGTGTGGGGTCCACTTGCAAAACAAGATTTCATCAAATGGGACAAACACCCCATTTAAACCCTGCATGCAGAGTTCTGTAAGATTCTCCTACATGTCCAGAGGAAAACTACAAAAAATGCATGCAGGGCAGAATTAGGCCAATATCCACTAATAATAAAAACTCAAAAAAGAGCAATTCAGTTTTGGAAACATATAAAATAAAGTGACCCCCACTCATATGATTACCAAGCCCTGCAATGTCAAGAGCTGAGCAAAGAACAGAGTCGCCTCATCCAGCTGATCTACTAACACACTGAAGCCTCAGTCCCCTCATCCAGCTGGTCCTGGGGCTGAGTTCACAAACCTGTTCTTACTAACACACTGAAGCCTCAGTCCCCTCATCCAGCTGGTCCTGGGGCTGAGTTCACAAACCTGTTCTACTAACACACTGAAGCCTCAGTCCCCTCATCCAGCTGGTCCTGGGGCTGAGTTCACGAACCTGTTCTACTAACACACTGAAGCCTCAGTCCCCTCATCCAGCTGGTCCTGGGGCTGAGTTCACGAACCTGTTCTTACTAACACACTGAAGCCTCAGTCCCCTCATCCAGCTGGTCCTGGGGCTGAGTTCACAGACCTGTTCTACTAACACACTAAAGCCTCAGTTCCCTCATCCAGCTGGTCCTGGGGCTGAGTTCACAGACCTGTTCTACTAACACACTGAAGCCTCAGTCCCCTCATCCAGCTGGTCCTGAGTTCACGAACCTGTTCTACTAACACACTGAAGCCTCAGTCCCCTCATCCAGCTGGTCCTGGGGCTGAGTTCACGAACCTGTTCTACTAACACACTGAAGCCTCAGTCCCCTCATCCAGCTGGTCCTGGGGCTGAGTTCACTAACCTGTTCTACTAACACACTGAAGCCTCAGTCCCCTCATCCAGCTGGTCCTGGGGCTGAGTTCACTAACCTGTTCTACTAACACACTGAAGCCTCAGTCCCCTCATCCAGCTGGTCCTGGGGCTGAGTTCACAAACCTGTTCTACTAACGCACTGAAGCCTCAGTCCCCTCATCCAGCTGGTCCTGGGGCTGAGTTCACAAACCTGTTCTACTAACACACTGAAGCCTCAGTCCCCTCATCCAGCTGGTCCTGGGGCTGGGTTCACTAACCTGTTCTACTAACACACTGAAGCCTCAGTCCCCTCATCCAGCTGGTCCTGGGGCTGAGTTCAATAACCTGTTCTACTAACGCAATGAAGCCTCAGTCCCCTCATCCAGCTGGTCCTGGGGCTGAGTTCACTAACCTGCTCTACTAACACACTGAAGCCTCAGTCCCCTCATCCAGCTGGTCCTGAGTTCACTAACCTGTTCTACTAACACACTGAAGCCTCAGTCCCCTCATCCAGCTGGTCCTGGGGCTGAGTTCACAAACCTGTTCTACTAACACACTGAAGCCTCAGTCCCCTCATCCAGCTGGTCCTGGGGCTGAGTTCACAAACCTGTTCTACTAACACACTGAAGCCTCAGTCCCCTCATCCAGCTGGTCCTGGGGCTGAGTTCACTAACCTGTTCTACTAACACACTGAAGCCTCAGTCCCCTCATCCAGCTGGTCCTGGGGCTGAGTTCACAAACCTGTTCTACTAACACACTAAAGCCTCAGTCCCCTCATCCAGCTGGTCCTGGGGCTGAGTTCACTAACCTGTTCTACTAACACATTGAAGCCTCAGTCCCCTCATCCAGCTGGTCCTGGGGCTGAGTTCACTAACCTGTTCTACTAACGCAATGAAGCCTCAGTCCCCTCATCCAGCTGGTCCTGGGGCTGAGTTCACTAACCTGTTCTACTAACACACTGAAGCCTCAGGACCAGAACATCCAATCAATCAGAATAAACCAAATTACAACACAGTCAAAACAAAACTACATTGCTTATTGGGAAACACAAACACAAACACAAAGCCAAATGCAGTGCAATCTGGCCCAAAATCAACAGTACACCGTGGCTAACTATTTGACCAGGGTTACTGATCAAAGCCTTAGAAAAACCTTGACAAAGTACAGGCTCAGTGAGCACAGCCATGTCATTGAGGAGGATAGACACAGGAAAACCTGGCTCCCTGTAGAGGAAAGGCTGTGCAACCACTGCACCACAGCAGAACCTGGCTCCCTGTAGAGGAAAGGCTGTGCAACCACTGCACAACAGCAGAACATGGCTCCCTGTAGAGGAAAGGCTGTGTAACCACTGCACCACAGCAGAACCTGGCTCCCTGTAGAGGAAAGGCTGTGCAACCACTGCACAACAGCAGAACCTGGCTCCATGTAGAGGAAAGGCTGTACAACCACTGCACCACAGCAGAACCTGGCTCCCTGTAGAGGAAAGGCTGTACAACCACTGCACCACAGCAGAACCTGGCTCCCTGTAGAGGAAAGGCTGTGCAACCACTGCACCACAGCAGAACCTGGCTCCCTGTAGAGGAAAGGCTGTACAACCACTGCACCACAGCAGAACCTGGCTCCCTGTAGAGGAAAGGCTGTACAACCACTGCACCACAGCAGAACCTGGCTCCCTGTAGAGGAAAGGCTGTACAACCACTGCACCACAGCAGAACCTGGCTCCCTGTAGAGGAAAGGCTGTACAACCACTGCACCACAGCAGAACCTGGCTCCCTGTAGAGGAAAGGCTGTACAACCACTGCACCACAGCAGAACCTGGCTCCCTGTAGAGGAAAGGCTGTGCAACCACTGCACCACAGCAGAACCTGGCTCCCTGTAGAGGAAAGGCTGTACAACCACTGCACCACAGCAGAACCTGGCTCCCTGTAGAGGAAAGGCTGTACAACCACTGCACCACAGCAGAACCTGAGACGGAGCTGCATTTCCTGACAAAATGTCCAAAATATAAAACAATTAGAGAGTGTCATCTCCCCAAATTTGAAACCTTTATTCAAGGTTTCAAAGACCTCTCTGATGAGGATAGGCTACCCGTCCTGTTGGGGGAGGGACAGGTTACCCGTCCTGTTGGGGGAGGGACAGATTACCCGTCCTGTTGGGGGAGGGACAGGCTACCCGTCCTGTTGGGGGAGAATATAGAGAACTGTGGGTTGGCAGCGCACTACATTGGTGCCTGCCATAAGATGAGGGACAGTGTCTGACAGACCAACCAACCTGCACATGTCCTCTTCTGTATGCTTATTGTTGTTGTTGAATGTATGGTTATTTTTACCCTTGGTTATTGTTGTTACTGTTGTCCCGTTGACAATTTTGATTCTTATTATTTTAATATTGTAAATATCCAGAGTAAGCTTTGGCAATATGTATATTATTACGTCATGCCAATAAAGAGAATTGAATTGAATTGAGAGAGAGAGAGAGAGAGAGAGTAGAGTAAGAGAGAGAGTAGAGTAAGAGAGAGAGGAGAGAGAGCGCAACAGAGAGGAGAGAAAGAGCAACAGAGAGAGAAAGACAGACCAGTTGTTTGTGCTTGACAATGAATAATGGAGATGGCAAGAGCACAAACAGATCTGGGACCAGGCTATAGAAGGAGACAACAGATCTAGGACCAGGCTATAGGAGACAACAGATCTGGGACCAGGCTATAGAAGGAGACAACAGATCTGGGACCAGGCTATAGAAGGAGACAACCGATCTAGGACCAGGCTATAGGAGACAACAGATCTAGGACCAGGCTATAAAAGGAGACAACAGATCTGAGACCAGGCTATAGAAGGAGACAACAGATCTGAGACCAGCTTACAGAAGGAGACAACCGATCTGAGGCCAGGCTATAGGAGGAGACTACAGATCTGGGACTAGGCTATAGAAGGAGACAACAGATCTGGGACCAGGCTATAGAAGGAGACAACAGATCTGAGACCAGCTTACAGAAGGAGACAACCGATCTGAGGCCAGGCTATAGGAGGAGACTACAGATCTGGGACTAGGCTATAGAAGGAGACAACAGATCTGGGACCAGGCTATAGAAGGAGACAACAGATCTGGGACCAGGCTATGGAAGGAGACAACAGATCTGGGACCAGGCTAAAGTCGCTACAACTGTTGACCATTTATGTTGAAATCTATTTGTATGTGAGTATGTGTAGAGAGGTGTACTAATAGCATACCAAGTCCTAGGAGGTCTGAGATAGACGGAGACTGGGTCTGTGTCTTTGGGCTGTTTTCTCTCTTCTGAAAGAGTCAACAACAAGGACAGTATGAATAACTGAAGACAACCAAACCAAGAAGATACCTGGGAGATGCTTTACATAAACTAACCACTCACCAACTTCATCTTCTCAAACACCACTGGCTCCTTGGGGATGTTTTCACAGCTCTTCTCTTTCTAAAGGAGGGGAAGCAGAAGTCAGGAGAGAGAGAGAGAGAGAAAGAGAGAGAGAGAGAGAGAGAAAGAGAGAGAGAGAGGCAGAGAGAGAGTAACAGAGAGAGTGGCAGAGAGAGAGGGAGAGAGAGAGAGAGAGAGAGAGAGAGAGAGAGAGAAAGAGAGAGAGAGAGAGAGAAAGAAGGACAGAAAGGAAACAGTTTATTGTATTTGCATCAAAAGGCCTTAATCAATTATTCAAATGATGTGTGTGTGTGTGTGTGTGTGTGTGTGTGTGTGTGTGTGTGTGTGTGTGTGTGTGTGTGTGTGTGTGTGTGTGTGTTTGTGTGTGTGTGTGTGTGTGTGTGTGTGTGTGTGTCTCACTCTAAGCCTGTTGACATCTAGGATCTTGTCCATGTACTTCTTCTTCTCATATTTGTCCCTGATGAACATCTCTGCTGACCTACACAGGGGGGTTAAGGAGAGAGACTGCAGGTCTGCATCACACACACAAACAAACACACACACCCACACACACATACCCACCCACACACAAACACACAAACACACCCACACACACACACCCACACACACTTACACACACACACACACACACTTACACACACTTAAACACACAGTGCTGTAAGGATACTGGTCAGTCTCTGGTCGTATGAAACATTCTGGTAGGAAAGCTTCATAGAGTCGTCTGGCCTTGGCATTCCCCATCTCCTGAACACACTGCAGACAGACAGACACAGAGAGACAGAGAGACAGAGAGACAGAGAGAGAGAGAGAGAGACAGAGAGAGAGAGAGAGAGAGAGAGACAGACAGACAGACAGACAGACAGACAGACAGACAGACTTAGTTAATAACACATCTCCTACAGAAGCCCTGAAGCCCAAGGCAACAGAAGCCCTGAAGCCCGAGGCAACAGAAGCCCTGAAACCCAATGCAACAGAAGCCCTGAAGCCCGAGGCAACAGAAGCCCAGAAGCCCAATGCAACAGAAGCACTGAAGCCCGAGGCAACAGAAGCCCAGAAGCCCAAGGCAACAGAAGCCCTGAAGCCCGAGGCAACAGAAGCCCTGAAGCCCGAGGCAACAGAAGCCCTGAAGCCCAAGGCAACAGAAGCCCTGAAGCCCACTGCAACAGAAGCCTTGAAGCCCAAGGCAACAGAAGCCCTGGAGCCCAAGGCAACAGAAGCCCTGAAGCCCAATGCAACAGAAGCCCTGAAGCCCAAGGCAACAGAAGCCCTGAAGCCCAATGCAACAGAAGCCCTGAAGCCCAAGGCAACAGAAGCCCTGAAGCCCAATGCAACAGAAGCCCTGAAGCCCAAGGCAACAGAAGCACTGAAGCCCAAGGCAACAGAAGCCCTGAAGCCCAAGGCAACAGAAGCCTTGAATCCCAAGGCAACAGAAGCCCTGAAGCCCACTGCAAAAGAAGCCCTGACGCTCAAGGCAACAGAAGCCCTGAAGCCCACTGCAACAGAAGCCCTGAAGCCCAAGGCAACAGAAGCCCTGAAGCCCAAGGCAACAGAAGCCCAAGGCAACAGAAGCCCTGAAGCCCAAGGCAACAGAAGCCTTGAAGCCCAAGGCAACAGAAGCCCTGAAGCCCAATGCAACAGAAGCCCTGAAGCCCAAGGCAACAGAAGCCCTGAAGCCCAAGGCAACAGAAGCCCTGAAGCCCAAGGCAACAGAAGCCCTGAAGCCCAAGGCAACAGAAGCCCAAGGCAACAGAAGCCCTGAAGCCCAAGGCAACAGAAGCCCTGAAGCCCAAGCCAACAGAAGCCCTGAAGCCCAAGGCAACAGAAGCCCTGAAGCCCAATGCAACAGAAGCCCTGAAGCCCAAGGCAACAGAAGCCCTGAAGCCCAATGCAACAGAAGCCCTGAAGCCCAATGCAACAGAAGCCCAGAAGCCCAAGGCAACAGAAGCCCTGAAGCCCAAGGCAACAGAAGCCCTGAAGCCCAAGGCAACAGAAGCCCAAGGCAACAGAAGCCCTGAAGCCCAAGGCAACAGAAGCCCTGAAGCCCACTTAGTATCTTGTTCAAATGAAATAAATACTTGAGCGTGGAGCGAGGAGCAGAGAGTAACTGAGCAGATATTTTTTGAAATGCTGTCGGCGTTCTCCCCAGCACCAATTTCACTCTGATGCTAGTCAGCCACAAGCTTTGGGCTCTGCCTGCAATATTGTGTTTCTATAATCATTTTTACTTCATTAGGCCTATTAAGTTGTAATTATTTATCCTACCAAACCCACAGTAGTCCTAGTATCTAGTGCATATTCTGATATGTTGCTTCTGTTTGGAAGAACTGTGTAAAAATGTATTAATGGATCTTTTAGGTGGACAAAACATAGTCAAATGTATTTTACATTTTTATTGGAATAGAAACACCATACAATATAAGTCAATTTAATTAAGTTAAAATATCAAACATACAAAAATAATAAAAGAACAAAAGGACAGTAATATTTCATAAATAGAAGTGAATATATAAGTACAGAGACTGGTGTTTAAATACACATCAATAGGAAATGTCAGAAATAACACGCTCAGAGAAACAAGCACTTAAATCTCCAGAATGACACATCATCATAGTCATCCTACCAGAGGACAAGGGAGGGCACTAAAACTATACACGACTACACTGTCTAGAAGACTGAAGTGGCAACTGATCGATCCGACGTCCTAAAAGAGACTCACTACAAACCAAAACAAAAATAGCTTTTTTAATCAAACAGACTGTCAACAAGGGCACAATAGCGAAATCTACAGAAGACAACACGGCATATTGATGCGTAAAAACAGGCAGAAATCTGCAGTTCCTAAAATACTGTTTAATTATCTAAATCTCCAAAGGGAGGAAGAAACAATGTCAGTTTTGGCAGAAGCATGAAGATCTCTGCTTTAAATGCCCTGAATTCCCTCACCCATATGCATTGACACCTTTGTCTACCAAACATACAATTAGACATTAGTAAGTAAAAATAACTCCACACAAAACTCTACCCGCACACCGACTGGACTCTACCCACACACCGACTGGACTCTACCCACACACCGACTGGACTCCACCCACACACCGACTGGACTCTACCCACACACCGACTGGACTCCATCCACACACCGACTGGACTCTACCCACACACCGACTGGACTCTACCCACACACCGACTGGACTCCACCCACACACCGACTGGACTCCATCCACACACCGACTGGACTCCACCCACACACCGACTGGACTATACCCACACACCGACTGGACTCCATCCACACACCGACTGGACTCTACCCACACACCGACTGGACTCCATCCACACACCGACTGGACCCCATCCACACACCGACTGGACTCTACCCACACACCGACTGGACTCCATCCACACACCGACTGGACTATACCCACACACCGACTGGACTCCACCCACACACCGACTGGACTCCACCCACACACCGACTGGACTCCACCCACACACCGACTGGACTCCACCCACACACCGACTGGACTATACCCACACACCGACTGGACTCCATCCACACACCGACTGGACTCCACCCACACCGACTGGACTCCATCCACACACCGACTGGACTCCACCCACACACCGACTGGACTCCACCCACACACCGACTGGACTATACCCACACTCACTAGACTCTACCCACACATTCACTATACTCTACCAACACATTATCTAGACTCGACCCACACACACACTCAATAGACTCTAACCAACCACCAGCTAGAATCTACCCACACACCCACTAGACTATACCCACACTCACTAGACTCTACCCACACACTGACTAGACTCTACCCGCACACCGACTAGACTCTACCCGTACACCAACTAGACTCTACCCGCACACCAACTAGACTCTACCCGTACACCAACAAGACTCTACCCGCACACCAACTAGACTCTACCCACACACTAACTAGACTCTACCCACACCCTGACTAGACTCTACCCACACACTCACTAAACTCTACCCACACACTCACTAAACTCTACCCACTCACTCACTGGCCTCTACCCACACACTGACTAGTCTCAACCCACACCCTGACTAGACACTACCCACACACTCACTATACTCTACCCACACACTCACTAAACTCTACCCACACACTCACTAGACTCTACCCACACAGTATCTAGACTCTACCCACACACTCACTAGACTCTACCCACACACTCACTAGACTCTACCCACACACTCACTAGACTCTACCCACACACTCACTAGACTCTACCCACACACTGATTAGACTCTACCCACACACTGACTAGACTCTAAACACACACACACTAGACTCGACCCACACAATGACAAGACTCTACCCACACACACACTAGACTCTACCCACACACAAACACTCACTAGGCTCTACCCACACACTAGCTATAATCTACCCACACACTAACTAGACTCTACCAACACACTCACTAGACTATACCCACACTCACTAAATCAAATCAAATCAAATTTTTATTTGTCACATACACATGGTTAGCAGATGTTAATGCGAGTGTAGCGAAATGCTTGTGCTTCTAGTTCCGACAATGCAGTAATAACAAGTAATCTAACTAACAATTCCAAAACTACTGTCTTGTACACAGTGTAAGGGGATAAAGAATATGTACATAAGGATATATGAATGAGTGATGGTACAGAGCAGCACAGGCAAGATACAGTAGATGGTATCGAGTACAGTATGTACAAATGAGATGAGTATGTAAACAAAGTGGCATAGTTTAAAGTGGCTAGTGATACATGTATTACATAAGGATACAGTCGATGATATAGAGTACAGTATATACGTATGCATATGAGATGAATAATGTAGGGTAAGTAACATTATATAAGGTAGCATTGTTTAAAGTGGCTAGTGATATATTTACATCATTTCCCATCAATTCCCATTATTAAAGTGGCTGGAGTTGAGTCAGTGTCAGTGTGTTGGCAGCAGCCACTCAGTGTTAGTGGTGGCTGTTTAACAGTCTGATGGCCTTGAGATAGAAGCTGTTTTTCAGTCTCTCGGTCCCAGCTTTGATGCACCTGTACTGACCTCGCCTTCTGGATGATAGCGGGGTGAACAGGCAGTGGCTCGGGTGGTTGATGTCCTTGATGATCTTTATGGCCTTCCTGTGACATCGGGTGGTGTAGGTGTCCTGGAGGGCAGGTAGTTTGCCCCCGGTGATGCGTTGTGCAGACCTCACTACCCTCTGGAGAGCCTTACGGTTGAGGGCGGTGCAGTTGCCATACCAGGCGGTGATACAGCCCGCCAGGATGCTCTCGATTGTGCATCTGTAGAAGTTTGTGAGTGCTTTTGGTGACAAGCCAAATTTCTTCAGCCTCCTGAGGTTGAAGAGGCGCTGCTGCGCCTTCTTCACGATGCTGTCTGTGTGAGTGGACCAATTCAGTTTGTCTGTGATGTGTATGCCGAGGAACTTAAAACTTGCTACCCTCTCCACAACTGTTCCATCGATGTGGATAGGGGGGTGTTCCCTCTGCTGTTTCCTGAAGTCCACAATCATCTCCTTAGTTTTGTTGACGTTGAGTGTGAGGTTATTTTCCTGACACCACACTCCGAGGGCCCTCACCTCCTCCCTGTAAGCCGTCTCGTCGTTGTTGGTAATCAAGCCTACCACTGTTGTGTCGTCTGCAAACTTGATGATTGAGTTGGAGGCGTGCGTGGCCACGCAGTCGTGGGTGAACAGGGAGTACAGGAGAGGGCTCAGAACGCACCCTTGTGGGGCCCCAGTGTTGAGGATCAGCGGGGAGGAGATGTTGTTGCCTACCCTCACCACCTGGGGGCGGCCCGTCAGGAAGTCCAGTACCCAGTTGCACAGGGCGGGGTCGAGACCCAGGGTCTCGAGCTTGATGACGAGCTTGGAGGGTACTATGGTGTTGAATGCCGAGCTGTAGTCGATGAACAGCATTCTCACATAGGTATTCCTCTTGTCCAGATGGGTTAGGGCAGTGTGCAGTGTGGTTGAGATTGCATCGTCTGTGGACCTATTTGGGCGGTAAGCAAATTGGAGTGGGTCTAGGGTGTCAGGTAGGGTGGAGGTGATATGGTCCTTGACTAGTCTCTCAAAGCACTTCATGATGACGGATGTGAGTGCTACGGGGCGGTAGTCGTTTAGCTCAGTTACCTTAGCTTTCTTGGGAACAGGAACAATGGTGGCCCTCTTGAAGCATGTGGGAACAGCAGACTGGTATAGGGATTGATTGAATATGTCCGTAAACACACCGGCCAGCTGGTCTGCGCATGCTCTGAGGGCGCGGCAGGGGATGCCGTCTGGGCCTGCAGCCTTGCGAGGGTTAACACGTTTAAATGTCTTACTCACGGCTGCAGTGAAGGAGAGACCGCATGTTTTCGTTGCAGGCCGTGTCAGTGGCACTGTATTGTCCTCAAAGCGGGCAAAAAAGTTATTTAGTCTGCCTGGGAGCAAGACATCCTGGTCCGTGACTGGGCTGGATTTCTTCCTGTAGTCCGTGATTGACTGTAGACCCTGCCACATGCCTCTTGTGTCTGAGCCGTTGAATTGAGATTCTACTTTGGCTCTGTACTGGCGCTTAGCTTGTTTGATAGCCTTGCGGAGGGAATAGCTGCACTGTTTGTATTCGGTCATGTTACCAGACACCTTGCCCTGATTAAAAGCAGTGGTTCGCGCTTTCAGTTTCACACGAATGCTGCCATCAATCCACGGTTTCTGGTTAGGGAATGTTTTAATCGTTGCTATGGGAACGACATCTTCAACGCACGTTCTAATGAACTCGCACACCGAATCAGCGTATTCGTCAATGTTGTTATCTGACGCAATACGAAACATCTCCCAGTCCACGTGATGGAAGCAGTCTTGGAGTGTGGAGTCAGCTTGGTCGGACCAGCGTTGGACAGACCTCAGCGTGGGAGCCTCTTGTTTTAGTTTCTGTCTGTAGGCAGGGATCAACAAAATGGAGTCTACCAACACACTGACTCTACCCACACACTGACTAGACTTTACCCACACACTCACTGGCCTCTACCGACCCACACTCACTAGACTCTACCCACACACACTCACTAGACTCTACCCACACACTCACTAGACTCTACCCACACAGTATCTAGACTCTACCCACACACTCACTAGACTCTACCCACACACTCACTAGACTCTACCCACACACTCACTAGACTCTACCCACACACTGATTAGACTCTACCCACACACTATCTAGACTCTACCCACACACTATCTAGACTCTACCCACACACTATTTTCTACCCACACACACTATACTCTACCCCCCCCACACACTATACTCTACCCACACACTCACTAGACTCTACCCACACAATCACTAGACTCTACCCACACACTCACTAGACTCTACCCACACACTCACTAGACTCTACCCACACACTCACTAGACTCTACCCACACACTGACTAGACTCTACCCACACACTGACTAGACTCTACCCACACACTGACTAGACTCTAAACACACACTGACTAGACTCTACCCACACACTGACTAGACTCTACCCACACACGGAATAGACTACCCACACACACACTAGCTAGACTCCACCCACACACTATCTGGACTCTACCCACACAGTATCTAGACTCTACCCACGCACACACTCACTAGACTCTACTCACAGACTAGCTAGACTTTACCCACACACTGACAAGACTCTACCCACACACTCACTAGACTCTACCGACACACTCACTAGACTCTACCCACACAGTATCTAGACTCTACCCACACACTCACTAGACTCTACCCACACACTCACTAGACTCTACCCACACACTCACTAGACTCTACCCACACACTCACTAGACTCTACCCACACACTGATTAGACTCTACCCACACACTATCTAGACTCTACCCACACACTATCTAGACTCTACCCACACACTATTTTCTACCCACACACACTATACTCTACCCCCCCCACACACTATACTCTACCCACACACTCACTAGACTCTACCCACACACTCACTAGACTCTACCCACACACTCACTAGACTCTACCCACACACTCACTAGACTCTACCCACACACTGACTAGACTCTACCCACACACTGACTAGACTCTACCCACACACTGACTAGACTCTAAACACACACTGACTAGACTCTACCCACACACTGACTAGACTCTACCCACACACTGACTAGACTCTAAACACACACTGACTAGACTCTACCCACACACTGACTAGACTCTACCCACACACTGACTAGACTCTACCCACACACACACTAGCTAGACTCCACCCACACACTATCTGGACTCTACCCACACAGTATCTAGACTCTACCCACGCACACACTCACTAGACTCTACTCACAGACTAGCTAGACTTTACCCACACACTGACAAGACTCTACCCACACACTCACTAGACTCTACCGACACACTCACTAGACTCTACCCACACAGTATCTAGACTCTACCCACACACTCACTAGACTCTACCCACACACTCACTAGACTCTACCCACACACTCACTAGACTCTACCCACACACTCACTAGACTCTACCCACACACTGATTAGACTCTACCCACACACTATCTAGACTCTACCCACACACTATCTAGACTCTACCCACACACTATTTTCTACCCACACACACTATACTCTACCCCCCCACACACTATACTCTACCCACACACTCACTAGACTCTACCCACACACTCACTAGACTCTACCCACACACTCACTAGACTCTACCCACACACTCACTAGACTCTACCCACACACTGACTAGACTCTACCCACACACTGACTAGACTCTACCCACACACTGACTAGACTCTAAACACACACTGACTAGACTCTACCCACACACTGACTAGACTCTACCCACACACTGACTAGACTCTACCCACACACACACTAGCTAGACTCCACCCACACACTATCTGGACTCTACCCACACATTATCTAGACTCTACCCACGCACACACTCACTAGACTCTACCCACAGACTAGCTAGACTTTACCCACACACTGACAAGACTCTACCCACACACTCACTAGACTCTACCGACACACTCACTAGACTCTACCCACACACTCACTAGACTCTACCCACACACTATCTAGACTCTACCCACACACTCACTAGACTCTACCCACACACTATTTTCTACCCACACACACTATACCCCCCCACACACTATATTCTACCCACACACTGACAAGACTCTACCCACACACTCACTATACTCTACCAACACATTATCTAGACTCGACCCACAGACACACTCAATAGACTCCACCCACACACTGACTAGACTCTACCCACACACTGACTAGACTCTACCCACACACTATCTAGACTCTACCCACACACTATCTAGACTCTACCCACACAAATCACTAGACTCTACCCACACAAATCACTAGACTCTACCCACACAAATCACTAGACTCTACCCACACACTCACTAGACTCTACCCACACACTCACTAGACTCTACCCACACACTCACTAGACTCTACCCACACACTCACTAGACTCTACCCACACACTCACTAGACTCTACCCACACACTGACTAGACTCTACCCACACACTGACTAGACTCTAAACACACACTGACTAGACTCTACCCACACACTGACTAGACTCTACCCACACACTGACTAGACTCTACCCACACACACACTAGCTAGACTCCACCCACACACTATCTGGACTCTACCCACACAGTATCTAGACTCTACCCACGCACACACTCACTAGACTCTACCCACAGACTAGCTAGACTTTACCCACACACTGACAAGACTCTACCCACACACTCACTAGACTCTACCGACACAATCACTAGACTCTACCGACACACTCACTAGACTCTACCCACACACTCACTAGCCTGGCGGGCTGTATCACCGCCTGGTATGGCAACTGCACCGCCCTCAACCGTAAGGCTCTCCAGAGGGTAGTGAGGTCTGCACAACGCATCACCGGGGGCAAACTACCTGCCCTCCAGGTCACCTACACCACCCGATGTCACAGGAAGGCCATAAAGATCATCAAGGACATCAACCACCCGAGCCACTGCCTGTTCACCCCGCTATCATCCAGAAGGCGAGGTCAGTACAGGTGCATCAAAGCTTGGACCGAGAGACTGAAAAACAGCTTCTACCTCAAGGCCATCAGACTGTTAAACAGCCACCACTAACACTGAGTGGCTGCTGCCAACACACTGACACTGACTCAACTCCAGCCACTTTAATAATGGGAATTGATGGGAAATGATGTAAATATATCACTAGCCACTTTAAACAATGCTACCTTATATAAATGTTACTTACCCTACATTATTCATCTCATACGCATACGTATATACTGTACTCTATATCATCGACGGTATCCTTATGTAATACATGTATCACTAGCCACTTTATACTATACTATGCCACTTTGTTTACATACTCATCTCATTTGTACATACTGTACCCGATACCATCTACTGTATCTTGCCTATGCTGCTCTGTACCATCACTCATTCATATATCCTTATGTACATATTCTTTATCCCCTTACACTGTGTACAAGACAGTAGTTTTGGAATTGTTAGTTAGATTACTTGTTATTACTGCATTGTCGGAACTAGAAGCACAAGCATTTCGCTACACTCGCATTAACATCTGCTAACCATGTGTATGTGACAAATAAAATTTGATTTGATTTGATTTGACTCTACCCACACACTATCTAGACTCTACCCACACACTCACTAGACTCTACCCACACACTATTTTCTACCCACACACACTATACCCTCCCACACACTATCTTCTACCCACACACTGACAAGACTCTACCCACACACTCACTATACTCTACCAACACATTATCTAGACTCTACCCACACACTATCTAGACTCTACACATTCACTAGACTCTACCCACATACACATTCACTAGCTCTACCCACACACTGACTAGACTCTACCCACACCGACTAGACTCTACCCACACACCGACTAGACTCTACCCACACACCGACTAGACTCTACCCACACACCGACTAGACTCTACCCACACACACACTATCTAGACTCTACCCACACACACACTATCTAGACTCTACCCACACACACACTATCTTAGACTCTACCCACACACACACTATCTAGACTCTACTCACACACTGACTAGACTCTACCCACACACACTGACTAGACTCTACCCACACACCGACTAGACTCTACCCACACACCGACTAGACTCTACCCACACACCGACTAGACTCTACCCACACACTGACTAGACTCTACCCACACACTGACTAGACTCTACCCACACACTGACTAGACTCTACCCACACACACACTAGACTCTACCCACACACTGACTAGACTCTGCCCACCACACACTAGACTCTACTCACACACTCACTAGACTCTACCCACACACTCACTAGACTCTACCCACACACTATCTAGACTCTACCCACACACTATCTAGAGTCTAACCACACACTATCTAGACTCTACCCACACACACACTGGACTCTACCCCCCCCCCCCCCACACACACACACACACACCTTTTGTGAAATTCACTCTAGTAAATGATCACAATGACCAGTTTGACCTCCGACCTGTATCTGTTCCTGTGTCCATTGGTCCAGATTGACAGACTTGACCCTGGAGATGTGGACGCCCAGGTTCCTGTGGATCCCAGCACAGCGGATACAGATGAATATACCCAGGTTCCATGACGCCCATCTGGGACCTGAAAGAAAGAGAGGGTAGAGAGAGAGGGGGTGGAGAGAGAGAGAGGGTAGAGAGAGACAGAATGTAGAGAGAGAGAGGGTTGAGAGAGATCATGCGTAGAGAGAGAGAGGGTTGAGAGAGAGGGTAGATAGAGAATGCGTAGAGAGAGAGAGAGAGGGAGAGAGCGGGAGAGAGAGAGAGAGAGAGAGAGGAGAGAGAGAGAGAAAGAGAGAAAGAAACAGAGAGAGAAAGAAACAGAGAGAGAAACAGAGAGAGAAAGAGAGAGACAAATGGTTTTATGAGGAATGCAAAAATCTAAGAAAGAAATTGAGAAACCTGTCCAACCAAAAACATAGAGACCCGGAAAACCTGAGTCTAAAACCATAAAACACTAAAACAATACAGAAATACACTACGGAAAAAGAAGGAACAGCACGTCAGAAATCAGCTCAATGCAATTGAAGAATCCATAGACTCTAACCACTTCTGGGAAAATTGGAAAACACTAAACAAACAACAACACAAAGAATTATCTATCCAAAATGGAGATGTATGGGTAAATCACTTCTCCAATCTGTTTGGCTCTATAACAACGAACAAACAGCAAAAACATATACATGATCAAATACAAATCTTAGAATCAACTATTAAAGACTACCAGAACCCAGTGGATTCTCCAATTACATTGAATGAGTTACAGGACAAAATAAAAACCCTCCAACCCAAAAAGGCCTGTGGTGTTGATGGTATCCTTAACGAAATGATCAAATACATCTTCCCCAATATTTGGCACCAAGGACTGATCACACCCAATCCACAAAAGTGGAGACAAATTTGACCCCAATAACTACCGTGGAATATGCGTCAACAATGTACTGAGTAAATGTAAACATGTCTTTTTACCAAATTACCGTACAACAGACCATGTATTCACCCTGCACACCCTAATTGACAACCAAACAAACCAAAACAAAGGCAAAGTCTTCTTGTGCTTTGTTGATTTCAAAAAAGCTTTCGACTCAATTTGGCATGAGGGTCTGCTATACAAACTGATGGAAAGTGGTGTTGGGGGTAAAACATACGACATTATAAAATCCATGTACACAAACAACAAGTGTGCGGTTAAAATTGGCAAAAAACAAATGTCTACTGTTTGCTGATGATCTGGTGCTTCTGTCACCAACCAAGGAGGGCCTACAGCAGCACCTAGATCTTCTGCACAGACTCTGTCAGAACTGGGCCCTGACAGTAAATCTCAGTAAGACCAAAATAATGGTGTTCCAAAAAAGGTCTAGTCACCAGGACCACAAATACAAATTCCATCTAGACACTGTTGCCCTAGAGCACACAAAAAACTATACATACCTTGGCCTAAACATCAGCGCCACAGGTAACTTCCACAAAGCTGTGAACGATCTGAGAGACAAGGCAAGAAGGGCATTCTATGCCATCAAAAGGAACATAAATTTCAACATACCAATTAGGATTTGGCTAAAAATACTTGAATCAGTCATAGAGCCCATTGCCCTTTATGGTTGTGAGGTCTGGGGTCCGCTCACCAACCAACTTCACAAAATGGGACAAACACCAAATTGAGACTATGCATGCAGAATTCTGCAAAAATATCCTCTGTGTACAACGTAGAACACCAAATAATGCATGCAGAGCAGAATTAGGCCGATACCCACTAATTATCAAAATCCAGAAAAGAGCCGTTAAATTAATACAACTACCTAAAAGGAAGCGATTCCCAAACCTTCCATAACAAAGCCATCACCTACAGAAAGATGAACCTGGAGAAGAGTCCCCTAAGCAAGCTGGTCCTGGGGCTCTGTTCACAAACACAAACACACCCCACAGAGCCCCAGGACAGCAGCACAATTAGACCCAACATAATCACGAGAAAACAAAAAGATAATTACTCGACACATTGGAAAGAATTAACAAAAAAACAGAGCAAACTAGAATGCTATTTGGCCCTAAACAGAGAGTACACAGTGGCAGAATACCTGACCACTGTGACTGACCCAAACTTAAGGAAAGCTTTGACTATGTACAGACTCAGTGAGCATAGCCTTGCTATTGAGAAAGGCCGCCGAAGACAGACATGGCTCTCAAGAGAAGACAGGCTATGTGCTCACTGCCCACAAAATGAGGTGGAAACTGAGCTGCATTTCCTAACCTCCTGCCCAATGTATGACCATATTAGAGAGACATATTTCCCTAAGCTTACACAGATCCACAAAGAATTCGAAAACAAATCCAATTTTCATAAACTCCCATATCTACTGGGTGAAATACCACAGTGTGCCATCACAGCAGCAATATTTGTGAAATGTCCTATTATATATATATAATATGTTCTACATGATAATATAATAAATGTATATATTGTTATTGTTTTGAAACTTCTGTATGTGTAATGTTTATTGTTAATTTGTATTGTTTATTTCACTTTTATATATTATCTACCTCACTTGCTTTGGCAATGTTAACACATGTTTCCCATGCCAATAAAGCCCCTAGAATTGACTTGAATTGAGAGAGAGAGAGAGAGAGAGACAGAGAGAGAGAGAGAGAGAGAGAGAGAGACAGAGACAGAGACAGAGACAGAGACAGAGACAGAGACAGAGACAGAGACAGAGACAGAGAGAGAGACAGAGAGAGAGAGAGACAGAGAGAGAGACAGAGAGAGAGAGAGACAGAGAGAGAGAGACAGACAGACAGACAGACAGACAGACAGACAGACAGACAGACAGAGAGTGTGTGTGTGTGTGTTTTGTATGTATGTATGTATGTATGTACAGTGTGTGTGTGTGTGTATTTTTATCTGCAGAGCTCTAGTCTCCGGATAGAGCCTGATGAGGGAGCTCAGGGGAAGAAGATTCAACATCTCTCTCCCACTATTTTTCTGCTTCAATTTATGCAACAGTCCTCTTCAGAGAATACGGAGAGCTTCAAAGAGAATACTGACGCTTCACGCCACCTCTCTCTCTCTCTCTCTCTCTACCCCTCTCTCTCTACCCCCCCCCCTCTCTCTCTCTCTCTCTCTCTCTCCCTCTCTACCCTCCCCCCTCTCTCTCTCTCTCTACCCCTCTCTCTCTACCTCTCTCTCTCTCTCTCTCTCTCTACCCTCTCTCTCTCTACCCCTCTCTCTCTCTCTACCCCTCTCTCTCTCTCTCTACCCCTCTCTCTCTCTCTACCCCTCTCTACCCCTCTCTCTCTCTCTACCCCTCTCTCTACCCCTCTCTCTCTACCCCTCTCCCTCTCCCTCTGGAGAGAAATACATCTTGACAGCAACAACAACTAATGTGTATTTCTATGGAAATACCAAAATAAATCCCTCCTTCCTTCCGTCCTCCTTTCTCAATTCAAAAAAAATTCAATTGGCTTTATTGGTATGGAAAACATATGTCAACATTGCCAAAGCAAGTCAAGTAGACAATAAGCAAAAGTGAAACAAATAAGAAAAAATTAACATGAAACAAAGTTCCAAAAGAATAAAGACATTTATTTTCTTACCCCCTTTTCCTCCTCAATATTTTGTGGTGTTAGTAGTTACTATCTTGTCTCAACGCTCGGGTACGGACTCGGGAGAGACGAAGGTCGAGAGCCGTGCATCCTCCGAAACAAAACAAAAAACAACCAAGCCGCACTGCTTCTTAACCGAGAGAGAGCCGCGCATCCAACCCAGAAGCCAGCCGCACCAATGTGTCGGAGGAAACACCGTGCCCCTAGCGACCTGGTCAGCGTGCACTGCACCCGGCCCGCCACAGGAGTGGCTAGTCGCTGCGATGTAGGGCCTTAGAACACTGCGCCACCCGGGAAGACATTTCAAATGTCATATTATGTATACAGTTGAAGTCGGAAGTTTACATACACTTAGGTTGGAGTCATTAAAACTAGTTTACATACACTTAGGTTGGAGTCATTCAAACTAGTTTACATGCACTTATGTTGGAGTTATTAAAACTAGTTTACATACACTTAGGATGGAGTCATTAAAACTAGTTTACATACACTTAGGTTGGAGTCATTAAAACTAGTTTACATACACTTAGGTTGGAGTCATTAAAACTAGTTTACATACACTTAGGTTGGAGTCATTAAAACTAGTTTACATGCACTTAGGTTGGAGTCATTAAAACTAGTTTACATACACTTAGGTTGGAGTCATTAAAACTAGTTTACATACACTGGTTGGAGTCATTAAAACTAGTTTACATTCACTTAGGTTGGAGTCATTCAAACTAGTTTTTCAACCACTCCACAAATGTTCTTGTTAACAAACTATAGTTTTGGCAAGTCGGTTAGGACATCTGCATTGTTCATGACACAAGTCATTTTTCCAACAATTGTTTACAGACAGATTATTTCACTTATAATTCACTGTATCACAATTCCAGTGGGTCAGAAGTTTACATACACTAAGTTGATTGTGCCTTTAAACAGCTTGGAAAATTCCAGAAAATGATGTCATGGCGTTAGAAGCTTCTGATAGGCTAATTGACATCATTTGAGACAATTGGAGGTTTACCTGTGGATGTATTTCAAGGCCTACCTTCAAACTCAGTGCCTCTTTGCTTGACAGCATTGGAAAAATCTAAAGAAATCAGCCAAGAACTCAGAAATAAAAATTGTAGAAGTCTGGTTCATGCTTGGGAGCAATTTTCAAACGCCTGAAGGTACCACGTTCATCTGTACAAACATTAGTATGCAAGTATAAACACCATGGGACCACACAGCCGTCATACCACTCAGGAAGGAGACGCGTTCTGTCTCCTAGAGATGAACGTACTTTGGTGAGAAAAGTGCAAATCAATCCCAGTACAACAGCAAAGGACCTTGTGAAGATGCTAGAGGCAACGGGTACAAAATATCTATATCCACAGTAAAACGAGTCCTATATCGACATAACCTGAAAGGCCGCTCAGCAAGGAAGAAGCCACTGCTCCAAAACCGCCATAAAAAAGCCAGAATACGGTTTGACACTGCACATGGGGACAACGATCGTACTTTTTGGAGAAATGTCCTCTGGTCTGATGAAACAAAAATAGAACTGTTTAGCCATAATGACCATCGTTATGTTTGGAGGAAAAAGGGGGAGGCTTGCAAGCTGAAGAACACCATCCCAACCGTGAAGCACGGGGGTGGCAGCATCATGTTGTGGAGGTGCTTTGCTGCAGGAGGGACTGGTGCACTTCACAAAATAGATGGCATCATGAGGAAGGGAAATTATGTGGTTATATTGAAGACATCAGTCAGGAAGTTAGAGTTTGGTCGCAAATGGGTCTTCCACATGGACAATGACCCCAAGCATACCTCCAAAGTTGTGGCATATTGGCTTAAGGACAACAAAGTCAAGGTATTGGAGTGGCCATCACAAAGCCCTGACCTCAATCCTATAGAACACGTGTGGGCAGAACTGAAAACTGAAAAAGTGTTCTCTTGAGAGCCAGGTCTGCCGACGGCGGCCTTTGTCAATAGCAAGGCTATGCTCACTGAGTCTGTACATAGTCAAAATATTTCCTTAATTTTGGGTCAGTCACAGTAGTCAGGTATTCGTTCTCTGTTAGAGCCAAATAGCATTCTTGTTTGCCTTTTTGTTGTTGTAATTTCTTTCCTATGTGCAAAATAATTATCTTTCTGCCACTGAGTTGGTCCAGCATTATTAACACTAACCACAAGGCCACTGAGTTGGTCCAGCATTAGCAACACTCTAACCAGAAGGCCACTAAATTGGTCCAGCATTAGCAACACTCTAACCAGAAGGCCACTAAATTGGTCCAGCATTAGCAACACACTAACCACAAGGCCACTAAATTGGTTCAGCATTAGCAACACTAACCACAAGGCCACTAAATTGGTCCAGCATTAGCAACATGCAGGCTAATAATAGAGGAATTACTCAGCAAAGCCTATTTCACTGTAAACACTGGGACAAAGCCACTCTGTGTGTGTATTTACACTGTCAGTGGTGTGGCTTGAGGGATAGCCCCAATAGAGAGAGTATAGACTTGTATCTCTCTCACACAGTTCTAATCCTACTATCCCGCCCTTTTCCCTGCTTCCCTTGCTCTCTCTTTCTCTCTGCTTCCCTTGCTCTCTCTTTCTTCCTGCTTATCTCTCTCTCTCTTTCTCCCTTCCCTCTCTCTCTGTCTCTTTCTCCCTGCTTCCCTCTCTCTCTCTCTCTCTCTCTCTCTCTCCCTGCTTCCCTCTCTCTCTCTCTTCCTGCTTCCCTCTCTCTCTGTCTCTTTCTTCCTGCTTCCCTCTCTCTCTGTCTCTTTCTCCCTGCTTCCCTCTCTCTCTGTCTCTTTCTCCCTGCTTCCCTCTCTCTCTGTCTCTTTCTCTCTGCTTCCCTCTCTCTCTCTCTCTCTCCCTTCTTCCCTCCCTCTCTGTCTCTTTCTCTCTGCTTCCCCCTCTCTCTCTCTCTCTCTCTCTCTCTCTTCCTTCTTCCCTCTCTCTCTGTCTCTTTCTCCCTGCTTCCCTCTCTCTCTGTCTCTTTCACTCTGTTTCCCTCTCTCTCTCTCTCCCTTCTTCGCTCTCTCTCTGTCTCTTTCTCTCTGATTCCCTCTCTTTCTCTCTGCTTCTCTCTCTCTCTGTCTCTTTCTCCCTGTTTCCCTCTCTCTTTCTCCCTTCTTCCCTCTTTCCCTGTCTCTTTCTCCCTGTTTCCCTCTCTCTCTTTCTCCCTACTTCCCTCTCTCTCTGTCTCTTTCTCTCTGCTTCCCTCTCTCTGTCTCTTTCTCCCTTCTTCCCTCTCTCTGTCTCTTTCTCTCTGTTTCCCTCTCTCTCTTTCTCCCTGCTTCCCTCTCTCTCTGTAAATCCCTTTCTCTGTCCTATGATAATCTCTTTCTCCCTCTGTCTCTCTCTCTCTCTCTCTCTCTCTCTAACCTACTTGTTCGGCATTACAGCGTGTTGTTGGCATGAGGTCTAGTTCTCCAGGCATGTTAGGGAGCATGGTACTGGGTCATCCCGGGGAAATGTCCTCTCTGTCAGGCATGAGTAGAGAGGACGGGCGGGATGGGGTGGAGTTGGAGAGGGATGAATGACAGCACAACACTTACCAATGGATTAAAGAGATGGTGACGGTGTACAGACAGTTTCCATAATCCGATATCGGCTGTCATGTTGTTTATGACATTTGTTATGTCATTATTATCAGAATGTTATGAGGATTACAAGTAAACCCAAAAGAAGGAGGGTCAGTCACGATCTCAAGTCTACAGAGAGCGATCTCTTTGTCAAAAGCAGGGGACATATTTGTCCTGTTGACTAATATTTTATTTATTTTACCTTTATTTAACTAAGCAAATCAGTTAAGAACAAATTCTTATTTTCAATGACGGCCTAGGAACAGTGGGTTAACTGACTGTTCAGGGGCAGAACGACAGATTTGTAAAATTGTCAACTCGGGGACAACACTCTAACCACTAGGCTACCTGCCTCTACCCTCACACTGGCCGTGTGTAAACCTCCTCTTTAGACAAACGATGTAGTTCAATCAGGTAGGTTGGTCTGAACACTGGTTTAAAGTCATCAAGCAGCATAACGTAATTCACTTCCTGTTTCTACGGATATCGTGGGAGTGACTACAAACATGTCATCATCAGCACAGGGTGTCGTTTCTCCTCCTCTTTCCTGTTAGCCATGTGTGGAATGTCCTTCACCTATTGTCCTTTCTGGCCTATAAGCACGGCACAATAATGCACATTCCTCATGATTGCTGTTCAACCAATGGGCTCACTCTGGAGATGATAACCTACTTCTCTCTTAACCAATGGGCTCACTCTGGAGATGATCACCTACCTCTCTCTTAACCAATGGGCTCACTCTGGAGATTATCACCTACTTCTCTCTTAACCAATGGGCTCACTTAGAGATGTGATCACCTTCCTCTCTCTTAACCAATGGGCTCACTCTGGAGATGATCCCCTTCCTTTCTCTTAACCAATGGGCTCACTCTGGAGATGATCACCTTCCTCTCTCTTAACCAATGGGCTCACTCTGGCAATGATCACCTTCCTCTCTCTTAACCAATGGGCTCACTCTGGCAATGATCACCTTCGTCTCTCTTAACCAGTAGGCTCACTCTGGCAATGATCACCTTCCTCACTCTTAACCAATGGGCTCACTCTGGAGATGATCACCTTCCTCACTCTTAACCAATGGGCTCACTCTGGAGATGATCACCTTCCTCTCTCTTAACCAATGGGCTCACTCTGGCAATGATCACCTTCCTCTCTCTTAACAAATGGGCTCACTCTGGAGATGATCACCTTCCTCTCAACCAATGGGCTCACTCTGGAGATGATCACCTTCCTCTCTCTTAACCAATGGGCTCACTCTGGAGATGATCACCTTCCTCCCTCTTTACCAATGGGCTCTGGGAATGATCACCTTCCTCTCTCTTAACCAATGGGCTCACTCTGGCAATGATCACCTTCTTCTCTCTTAACCAATGGGCGCACTCTGGAGATGATCACCTTCCTCTCTCTTAACCAATGGGCTCACTCTGGCAATGATCACCTTCCTCTCTCTTAACCAATGGGCTCACTCTGGCAATGATCACCTTCCTCTCTCTTAACCAATGGGCTCACTCTGGCAATGATCACCTTCCTCTCTCTTAACCAATGGGCTCACTCTGGCAATGATCACCTTCCTCTCTCTTAACCAATGGGCTCACTCTGGCAATGATCACCTTCCTCTCTCTTGACCAATGGGCTCACTCTGGCAATGATCACCTTCCTCTCTCTTAACCAATGGGCTCACTCTGGCAATGATCACCTTCCTCTCTCTTAACCAATGGGCTCACTCTGGCAATGATCACCTTCTTCTCTCTTAACCAATGGGCGTACTCTGGAGATGATCACCTTCCTCTCTCTTAACCAATGGGCTCACTCTGGCAATGATCACCTTCCTCTCTCTTAACCAATGGGCTCACTCTGGCAATGATCACCTTCCTCTCTCTTAACCAATGGGCTCACTCTGGCAATGATCACCTTCCTCTCTCTTAACCAATGGGCTCACTCTGGCAATGATCACCTTCCTCTCTCTTAACCAATGGGCTCACTCTGGCAATGATCACCTTCCTCTCTCTTAACCAATGGGCTCACTCTGGCAATGATCACCTTCCTCTCTCTTAACCAATGGGCTCACTCTGGCAATGATCACCTTCCTCTCTCTTAACCAATGGGCTAAATGTTGGGATGTATTTACATGTTCTGTCACTTTCTGTTTTTCAGCCACATTGTCAACAACCATCCCCCTCCCCACCACCTCCCCCTCCCAGGAGTTGAGGTCAGTTCCCCTTAAGGGAGTAATCAGGGTTTAGTATCTGGTTACCTTCTTCCTGTAGAACCATAAGATGTAAGGATTGGAGAGAAGGAGTGAGTCATTTACTCTGAACAATAAGAACCTAACAACGTAATGACATTTGAAATGTCTATTATTTTTTTAAACTTTTGTGAGTGTAATGTTTACTGTACATTTGTATTGCTTATTTCACTTTTGTTAATTGTTTTCTTGCTTTGGCAATGTAAACATATGTTTCCCATGACAATAAAGCCCTTGAATTGAATTGAGAGAGAGAGAGAGACAGAGACAGAGAGAGACAGAGAGAGAGAGAGCGAGAGAGACAGAGCGAGAGAGACAGAGACAGAGACAGAGACAGAGACAGAGACAGAGAGAGAGAGAGAGAGAGAGAGAGAGAGAGAGAGAGAGAGAGAGAGACAGAGACAGAGACAGAGACAGAGACAGAGACAGAGACAGAGACAGAGAGAGTGAGAGAGAGAGAGAGAGAGAGAGAGAGAGAGAGAGAGAGAGAGAGAGAGAGAGAGAGAGAGAGAGAGAGAGAGAGAGAGAGAGAGAGAGAGAGAGAGAGAGAGTGAGAGAGAGAGAGACTGATTTAGAGTAAACAAACAGTGGACTTTGGTTGTTTGATCACCTGCTAGGGAAGAGAGAAGTGAAGACACACACACAAAAACACACTTACGAAACAGGGTTACTCTAATTAAACAGTAATTACTACACACAGCACAATCAATATATTTCTTTATGCCCAGAAGTTAGTCTCTCTCTCGGATGGTTGAGCATGGCGTACTTCTTAAAGAAGAGTGTCTGGTTGATTGGATGGTTGAGCATGGTGTACTTCTTAAAGGAATGTTTATTCAAGTTACGCCGCTTTTTTCTCCGTCAACAAGGGTAACGATTTCAAATGTATCACCGTTTATTCCAGATGAGCTGTTGGAGCGCGAGTTATTGGGCTTTGGGAAGTTCGCCAGTTCAATTAAGGTTGTCCGGTTGGGTTTCAAACACCCTGCGTTGAAACAGGTTAGGTCGTTTCAAACACCCGGAGTTGAAACAGGTGAGGTCGTTTCATCACCCGGCGTTGAAACAGGTGAGGTAATTTCAAACACCCGGAGTTGAAACAGGTTAGGTCGTTTCGGCGACAGGTGTTTATGTTTTTGGACTCACCGGAGCAGACTTTAGAGTTATCGTTTAAAATCAAGTATGACAATAGATTGTATATGGCTTATGCTAGTACGGGTAGTCAACTGTGTTTTGAGTGTGGGGATGTTGGTCATAAGCGACATGCTTACCCGAAAAGGGAGAAGGCCGAGGGAGGGGCGCAGGTGGTCATCGCAACGACTGGGCCCACTGATGTAGGGAGAGGTGGACCGACAGCGGTAGAGCAGCCACAAGCACCTGTTGCTGAGGAACAAGTTATCCCTGTTGAGGGCACGGAGTTGCAACTTGTATTAGAGGGAAATGTTATGCAGCAGAAAAGTATTGTTGTAGAAGGTAAGGATGGATCCGAAGAGCCAGTTCCTCAGACTGGTGAGCAGGTGCTCAGAACGAGTGCTGGGGTAAAGGAGGGGGTTCATGTGGAGCTAGGCTCCAAGGGAGTGGAGGAGATGCCCACTACGAGTAATGAGGTACAGGAGGGTTTTCATGTGGAGCTAGGCTCCCAGGTAGTGGAGGAGAGGCCCACCACGAGTGCTGGGATTCATGTGGAGCTCCCAGGTAGTGGAGGAGATGCCTGGTACAAGTGATGGGGTGCAAGTGGGGCTAGTCTCCCAGGTAGTGGAGGAGATGCCCACTACGAGTAATGAGGTTCAGGTGGGGCTAGTCTCCCAGGTAGTGGAGGAGATGCCCACTACGAGTAATGAGGTTCAGGTGGGGCTAGTCTCCCAGGTAGTGGAGGAGATGCCCACTACGAGTAATGAGGTTCAGGTGGGGCTAGTCTCCCAGGTAGTGGAGGAGATGCCCACTACGAGTAATGAGGTTCAGGTGGGGCTAGTCTCCCAGGTAGTGGAGGAAATGCCCACTATGAGTGCTGGGGTTCATGTGGAGCTAGTCTCCCAGGTAGTGGAGGAGATGCCTGGTACGAGTGATGAGGTGCAAGTGGGGAGTGTTGAAAGGGATGTGGTAGAGGGGAGTCAGTTGTCTGTGGTCTCAGCTGAGGATCAGGAGAAGGATATGGATATCTCTTTTGATATGATAGCAGCTGGTGACGACTCAATTTACGATCTAGAAGAAGTAAATTAGTTTCTGGACTTTTGGGAAATCTGTCAAACTGGCAGAATATTTTGATGTTGATAAGTTTGTGAGGTCAGCTGTAATGTTACAGAAGACGGTGGAGTTAGTCCAGCTGAGTGAGAAGAAGCGGTTTCGCTTGAGAAAATGTATTACTGCTGTTGCAGCAGCAAAAGGTGGTGGGAAACGTGTTCAGGTTAAGAGAAGATTAAAATAATGATGATGATCATGCTTCATAGGCTGTCTTTTTTCTCCTTGGTTTCTCTGTGGTTTCTTCTGCTTTTCTTTTCTCATTTCTAGTTGGAGGTACTAAGGATAGGTTCTCTCAATATTAATGGGGGAAGGGACAGGAATAAGAGGGCTTGGGTATTAGAAGTAATAAAACAGAAAAGGCTTAATGTAGTTTTCCTACAGGAGACACATAGTGATGAGGAAAATGAGGTTGACTGGGGTATGTGGTGGGCGGGGCAGCATGTACTCAGTCATGGTACTAATTTCAGTGCTGGGGTGGCAATCTTGTTTTCCTCAGGCTTAGGGGTGACTGTGGTATCTACAACAGAGATTGTCAAGGTTCGGGTTTTATTGGTCAAGGTGGATGTTATGGGGTTTCTGTTTGTTTTTTTGAATGTTTATGCTCCTAATGAGGGTACAGAGCGTGTTGCTGTATTTGATCAAATAAAGGAAACCTTAAGACAGTGTGATCAAGAGGGGTGTATGGTTTTAGGGGGTGACTGGAACAGTGTGACCAAGAGGGGTGTATGGTTTTAGGGGGGGACTGGAACTGTGTGATCAAGAGGGGTGTTTGGTTTTAGGGGGGGACTGGAACTGTGTGATCAAGAGGGGTGTTTGGTTTTAGGGGTGGGACTGGAACTGTACAGTGGATTTTACTGTTGATCGCACCGCTGAAGAACCTCACCTGCGGTCAGCCACTTGCCTGTCTGGTCTATTAACTGAGTTTGAGCTTTCTGATGTGCGGAGAGTAAGGAATGCAACAGTTAGGCAGTACACATGGTTAAAAGTTAGTGAAGGTTGTGTCAGTGCAGCAAGGTTAGACAGGTGGTATGTATCTGAGCTCTACTGTAGTAGGGTTGGAAGGTTAGACAGGTTGTATGTATCTGATCACTACTGTAGTAGGGTTGGAAGGTTAGACAGGTTGTATGTATCTGAGCTCTACTGTAGTAGGGTTGGAAGGTTAGACAGGTTGTATGTATCTGATCACTACTGTAGTAGGGTTGGAAGGTTAGACAGGTTGTCACACCCTGACCATAGTTTACTTTGTATATTTCTATGTTGTGGTTGGTCAGGGTGTGATCTGAGTGGGCATTCTATGTTACATGTCTAGTTTGTCTAGTTCTATGTTCGGCCTGATATGGTTCTCAATCAGAGGCAGGTGTTCGTCATTGTCTCTGATTGGGAACCATATTTAGGTAGCCTGGGTTTCACTGTGTGTTTGTGGGTGATTGTTCCTGTCTATGTGTTTTCACCAGATAGGGCTGTTTAGGTTTTCGTTACGTTCTTTATTTTGTAGTGGTTGTATTAATTTGTGTTTTACGTTTGGTTATTAAAACATGGATCGCAATCTACACGCTGCATTTTGGTCCGACTCTCCTTCTCATACGGAAAATCGTTACAGAATCACCCACCACCAACGGACCAAGCAGCGTGTCAACAGGCAGCAACAGCAGCGTAAAGAGGAATGGACATGGGAGGACGTTATGGACAGCAGGAGTATGGACTATACTACTTGGGAGGAGATCGACAGGTGGGCGGCCGACCCAGGGAGAGTGCCGGAGCCCGCCTGGGATTCGCTGGAGCAGTGCGAGGAAGGTTATCGTAGAATGGAGGCGGTGAAAGCAGAGCGGCGCTGGTATGAGAAGGCAGCACGGCGACGCGGATGGAAGCCCGAGAGGCAGCCCCAAAAATTTCTTGGGGGGGGGCTAACAGGGAGTATGGCTACGCCAGGTAGGAAACCTGGGCAGACTCCCTGTGCTTACCGGGGGGCTAGAGAGACCGGACAGGCACCGTGTTATGCAGTGGTGCGCACGGTGTCTCCAGTGCGGGTGCATAGCCCGGTGCGGTATATTCCAGCTTCGCGTGTCGGCCGGGCTAGATTGAGCGTCGAGCCTAATGCCATGAAGCCGGCTCTACGCAGCTGGTCCCCAGTGCGTCTCCTTGGGCCGGCTTACATGGCACCAGCCTTGCGCTCGGTGTCTCCGGTTCGCCTGCATAGCCCAGTGCGGGCTATTCCACCTCGCCGCACTGGCAGGGCGACCGTGAGCATTCAACCAGGTAAGGTTGGGCAGGCTCGGTGCTCAAGAGCTCCAGTGCGCCTGCACGGTCCGGTCTACCCAGTACCACCTCCACACCCCAGCCCTCCGGTAGCAGCTCCCCGCACCAGGCTTCCTGTGCGTGTCCTCGGCCCAGTACCACCAGTGCCAGCACCACGCATCAGGCCTACAGTGCGCCTCGCCTGTCCAGCGCTGCCTGAGCCTTCCTCCTCTTCAGCGCTGTCGGAATCTCCCGCCTCTACAGCGCTGTCAGAGCTTTCCGCCTCTACAGCGCTGCCGGAGTCTCCCGCCTGTTCAGAACTGCCAGTTTGCAAGGAGCTGCCAGTTTGCAAGGAGCTGCCAGTTTGCGAGGAGCTGCCAGTTTGCAAGGAGCTGCCAGTTTGCAAGGAGCTGCCAGTCTGCAAGGAGCTGCCAGTCTGCAAGAAGCTGCCAGTCTGCATTGAGCTGCCAGTCTGCATAGAGCTGCCAGTCTGCATAGAGCTGCCAGTCTGCATAGAGCTGCCAGTCTGCAAGGAGCTGCCAGTCTGCAGGGAGCTGCCAGTCTGCAAGGAGCCGCCAGAGCTGCCAGTCTGCAGGATGCCGCCAAAGCTGCCAGTTTGCAAGGAGCCGCCAGAGCTGCCAGTCTGCAAGGAGCCGCCAGAGCTGCCAGTCAGCATGGAGCAGCCAGGGCCGCCAGTCAGCATGGAGCAGCCAGGGCCGCCAGTCAGCATGGAGCAGCCAGGGCCGCCAGTCAGCATGGAGCAGCCAGGGCCGCCAGTCAGCATGGAGCAGCCAGGGCCGCCAGTCAGCATGGAGCAGCCAGAGCAGCCAGTCAGCATGGAGCAGCCAGTCAGCATGGAGCAGCCAGGGCCGCCAGTCAGCATAGAGCAGCCAGAGCAGCCAGTCAGCATGGAGCAGCCAGTCAGCATGGAGCAGCCAGAGCTGCCAGTCAGCATGGAGCAGCCAGAGCTGCCAGTCAGCATGGAGCAGCCAGAGCTGTCAGTCAGCATGGAGCAGCCAGTCAGCATGGAGCAGCCAGAGCTGCCAGTCAGCATGGGGCAGCCAATCAGCATGGAGCAGCCAGAGCTGCCAGTCAACCAGACTCTTCCAGATCTGCCAGTCAACCAGACTCTTCCAGATCTGCCAGTCGACCAGACTCTTCCAGATCTGCCAGTCGACCAGACTCTTCCAGATCTGCCAGTCGACCAGACTCTTCCAGATCTGCCAGTCGACCAGACTCTTCCAGATCTGCCAGTCGACCAGACTCTTCCAGATTCTCCAGTCAGCCAGGATCTGCTAGATCCAACTACCTGCCTGGGCTTCCTCTCAGTGCTGAGCTTCCTCTCAGTGCTGAGCTTCCTCTCAGTGCTGAGCTTCCTCTCAGTGCTGAGCTACCCATCAGTCCCGAGCTACCTCTGTCCCGAGCTGCCCCTCTGTCCCGAGCGGTCATTAAGGAGGGTAACCTATCTAGGGACGCTAAGGAGGTGGACTAAAACTATTATGGAGTGGGGTCCACGTCCAGCGCCAGAGCCGCCACCGCGGACAGATGCCCACCCAGACCCGCCCCTATAGGTTCAGGTTTTGCGGCCGGAGTCCGCACCTTGGGGGGGGGGGGGGTACTGTCACACCCTGACCATAGTTTACTTTGTATAT